>NC_083411.1:74684723-74982223 GCF_020745735.1 Hemiscyllium ocellatum | reverse complement strand
CTGTCCTTCAAAATATGCTTCACCTGAAAGGGTCTGAACCTATTCTCTCATAGACAGCAGATCCAACAGTGTTACTCTGTCACGCCAATCTAGGTTTATATGTTTACAACTCTGGAGATAAGCTTGAGCCCATAATGCTGTAGACTCAATGTCAAGGCTGCTGCATTTTTAAAAAAAAATAATTCTCCAGTTCCATACAAAGACAACAACTTCCATAAGCATCGAACTTGATCCACGTCCCCCACCCAAACCTGCCTCCCCGGTACATCAGAGTCAAGCCACTTGTCGTATTCATTTGGGAAGGAAGATGCTCTGAATTGTAAACGTGTATGTTAGATTTACACGACAATAAGACAGATGCCATCTTACAGCATTGAAGATTTAGCATGACAGAGACATGCTAATTAGCAAAACCGATTCACAGAGGAATGGGTTAGTCAGAAAGCTGCACACTCAACATAAACAAATTTCCTTAGGAATAAACTGGTGCAAACATTGTATACCTAAAACCTGCAGTGAATAAAGTACACTTGTTTATTCAAACCCTCTTTTCACTCTGCCAAGAATGCCAATGTCCATCAGCCACCAAATCAATGGCATCTATCACATGCAAAAAAAATGACCTACGTGCTTTACCACACAGAGCAGAGCGAGAAAAGAAAGACGACAGAATGGGGTTTAGTGTGGAAGACATAAAGAGAAGTCTAGGAAAATAGTGGTGCTGCTGTTTCTGAAAAAAACATATCAGATCACAGGAAGTTGGATGAGGATTTTTCAGAAGGCTACATCAATCTGCCACTAACATTGAAGAAATGTGGATGACCATTGCATTGTTGTTAAGGCATTCTGTAGAGATCCCAGAAAGCACCACCGGAAAATAGATACACTTTACTGCATGGAATTCTCAGAAACACATATGCGCTAAGGAAATTAACCCAGGACTATAAAATACAAATAATTTTCCCAGTTCCCAAAATAAGAAACTTATCTCTTCAATATTTACAGCTGAATATCTAAAGACACAGAAAATACAAATTATCCTTTCAGTATGCAGTAGAAACCTCTTATGCTCTTTGGTACCATTATACATATATTAATATATTATAGATAATTGATGTATGGTGGTGGGCTACAAACAGTGAGCGAGCCAACTTGGGTGCATTGACATCAAAGTGAGAATGCACAGTTTAAGTGGCTCACAAGAGTCAGAACTCAGCGGTTCAATTACTCGCTTAGAACCACTGGCTTTTTTTTTTACTCGTTATAATGTATACTATTTATCAGGAAACTGGTTAGAAGTGCTTCAGGCTGCAGTTAGTTTCCCACTGCTATTAAACTGCTGTTGGGAAGATAAGCAAAAATGGTAATAATAAACCCACAACAGTATGGTAACCCTAAGATATATAGCACGAAGGAGCTGGTATTATCAGGGTTTCAGTTTTTTTTCCCCTTTGGAACCAGTATAAAGAAATACTGCATGTGACTTACTGCAAATTGGGCATTAAAATAAATTCAACCTTAACAACAAGTTGCATTTATATGGCACCTTCAACAAAACAATACACTCCCAGGTGCCTCAGATGAGTATAAAATTTACACTCAGATCATCAAGGGTTGGTTAAAGAAAACAGTTTTAAGAAACATCTTGGGAGGGAAGAGGTGGAGCAATTTAGGGAAAGTATTCCAATGTAACAACTAAAGGTACAGTCACATCGCAACAGCAAGATAAAGGACATGGGAGTGTACAACTGGCCTGAATCATAATCCCACTGCGAGTGCCTTCCCCTTCCCAACTTCCAGGAATACAGTGCACAAAAAGGCAGCTAAAAGTTAACTTGAGATTACCTCAGAAGCCGCCTGCACATTCAATGTCAGAATGTCCAACCAAAAGGCATGACTTGGAGAAATAAACACAAGTAAAAAAAATTTAAAAAACATTGAGGCATCCAAAACTGGTCCATTAATGTGCCTTTCAGGTGTTTTTCCTAAGCTCTTACCTGCCCTCTCCGGCGGGTGTAAAACGACGTGGAACCCTACCCTGAAGGAAAGAAGAAGGGATCTTCTGCCCAGTGTCCAGAAAAAAAATACACTGAGCCTTCTACCAACAAAAAACAAAACTGTCCCAACATTAATACATTGCTCTTTGAGAGCTTGCTGCATGCAACTGGCTGCCCCATTACAGCAGTAAAACCTCAAAATTATAAAAAGGTGCTACATAAATGCAAAGTCTCTCTTTGGTTGGCATATACCATACTATAATTCTAGGTTTCAGGCTCTGGAGGCTCCAACACAATAAATAATAACAACAACAAAAAAGGATGACAGTGAAATTAAACTTGCTCCATCCATCTTGTGCCTATATTTTACAATGGCCAGGATACTGAAGAACACAGGAGAGAGGTAGAGGGGACGAAACATGAAGAGGATATTAAGTTGCCTCAGCTCATATTTATGCTCCTCCTTGCTGTTGGTCACACAACAGCATAAGAAGTATGTTGCTCAACTTGAAACCTGGGGGTGGAGCTGCCTTAGAAGGAGAGAAGAAAACATTGAAGTAAATCAATTCCAAGCACGAATTATGACTGCAAGCAGACATGCATGCTTAAACAAAAAAAATCTAAATACTTAGCCTCAGGGAAAAGCAAATAAGAGTAAAGGTCTAACGAAACAGAAAGGATTTGTTGTTACCTTTAAGAAGCTATTGAAATTCACACAAGACAAACAAGGGTCAGTTCTGATACTGTAACAAACTGTCACCATAAGGTTTTACTGATCAGAGTTTAATCTAGTGTTGAGTTTTTAAAGAAATGCAGTTTTTTAAATTCTATTTTGCTGTGCAATGCTGGTACTAAGTGGTAGCCATTAAGAAAAGGATCTGCCCCACCACTGAAAGTTCGTTGTTACAGTTAGTTAGCTGCTACATATTTGCTGAAAGCAATTCATTTCTCTCTCAGCACTGGGATTGTGGACCCCTCCATTCCCCCAAATAGTCCTGTTTATCATCATCCATCATTTAACTAAAATGATCCACATGTCCGTTTAGAGCCATAAATGCACAGCACAGAAACAGATCCTTCAGTCTAACTCGTCCATGCTGACCAGATATCCCAAAGTAATCCAGTCCCATTTGTCAGCAATTGGCCTATGTGCCTCTAAACCCTACCTATTCATAGACCCGTCCAGATACCTTTTAAATGTTGGAATTGTACCAACCTCCACCATTTCCTCTGGCAGCTCATTCCATACACGCACCATCCTCTGCACGAAAAATTGACCCTTAGATCCCATTTAATTTTTTTCCCCTCTCACCCAAAATCTATGCCCTCTAGTTCTGGATGCCCCATCCCAGGGAAAAGGTCTTGTCTATTTACCCTATCGATGCCCTCATGATTTTATAAACCTCTATAAGGTCACCCCTCAGCCTCCTATGCTTCTGGGAAAACTGCCCCAGCCTATCCAGCCTCTGTCTATACCTCAAACCCTCCAGCCCTAGCAACATCCTGCAAATCATTTGAATCCTTTCAAGTTTCACAACATCCTTCTAATAGGAGGGAGATCAGAATTACATACACTACTTCAAAAATGGCCTGTATACCCGCAACATGACCTTCCAACTAAAGGATGCTCAAGATAATATGTCTTTGTAAAGATTTTTAGAAAGCACTATGTGATTAATTAATCCATCCTGTGCAAGATGGTTAGATTTTCATACCCTAGGATCGATGAAATGTTTTGCACACTTTTATTCTAATTTAAATTAATTGTTTTGTTCAGAGCTGCAGCCAAAAACAGGCCCTATTCTTTCTCCAACACAGTTAAATAGGCGAAGCAACCATTTAGAAAGGTCAGAGCCAATCTTGAAAACTGGTTTCACCATATTTACAATAGCAATTGGCCTATGTGCCTCTAAACCCTACCTATTCACAGACCCGTCCAGATACCTTTTAAATGTTGGAATTGTACCAACCTCCACCATTTCCTCTGGCAGCTCATTCCATACACACACCATCCTCTGCACGAAAAATTGACCATTCAGCCCCTCAAGTCCACACTGGCTCTTTGAATGAGCTTGACTATTCGCCCTGCCTTCCCCTTTCAGCCCCACATATGGTCTTATTCCATGGCAACCATCGAAACGCCTCGAACTGGGAAGGAAGTTGTCATTTTGAATTGTTTACCTTTCTCATCAGAGCTAGTGAAATAAGGAAAACTACATTCCATCGTTTTAAAACAATGCACAACTGTTACTCTGCCTCTGAAATTGTGCAATAAAGTACCTTTAAAAAAAACGATGGAGACTAATCAGGACCCTGTGACCTTTTGTAATATTCCAGAAACACCTCTCGAACGGCTCAGCCACGAGATAGCTCGTTCTCGAAACTGAACTGTGGTGATTGTGACGCACAGCAGCTTTAGATTAGATTAGATTACTTACAGTGTGGAAACAGGCCCTTCGGCCCAACGAGTCCACACCGACCCGCTGAAGCGCAACCCACCCATACCCTTACCCCTACATTTACCCCTTACCTAACACTACGGGCAATTTAGCATGGCCAATTCACCTGACCCGCACATCTTTGGACTGTGGGAGGAAACCGGACTGTGGGAGCAAACCGGACTGTGGGAGCTTGCCTCTTGTGCCCGAAACGTCTCAGAAGAAATTTGTTCTCTTCTTCGGGTGGTAAAGGTACAAGGTGAGCTCCTGCCCGTTACAATCACTACAGGAGCTCTGCAAGAAAAGCATCCAAAAAAGCAGCCCAATTATTTCAGCTTGATTGAGGGCTATTGTTTAACATGCTTGAACTTAATCAAACCCAAACTAAGCCTTAGATTCTGTTATCAATCAATTAGAACCTGCCACTCAACAATAGGTTTCTAAAATCCAGAACGTTTAAAGCAGTTGAATGAAACTAATTAAAAATTTAGACAATTATGTTTGAATCATGTGAAAATTCAACTAATGAGGTAAATGTAAAAACCATGGATTTTTTTGAAACTCAGAAGCGTATGAAAATATGGATGAGGGAAAGATAAAGCATGAGAACAAGGCCCATAAGATATAGGTGCAGTATTAGGCCATTTGGCCCATCAAGTCTGCTCCACATTTACTAAATCCTTAAGTCCTTTCCAGATTTTACTTTCCTGCCTATATTGGTATTACGAGCAAATTGGTATTACGAGCAAACTTGCATTCAGTCGCTTTAGCCAAATTATTGCTCTGCATTGCTAAAATGTTTCTCAACCCCATTCTTCTGCCTTCTCTCTGTAACCTTTCATCACAACACCCTGCCCACCCACCCCCGGAACCTGTCCTCAGCTTAATACTACCTATACCTAGCTGCTTTTAGTTTGGAAGAAGGATCTCAAGAGTGAAACATTAACTTTGTTTTCTCTCCACAGATGCTGCCAGACCTGCAGCATTTTGGACTTTTGTTCATTTCAGAGCCCCAGCATCTACAGTTCTTTGTTTCATTTCACTAACAAAGGGCTGTTTTCAGCTTTGCGCTTCTGAAAAGATTACCTGCACATCAGCTAAGCACAGTGTGCAACCTTGGGCATTTAAACATTGGCCAGACAGAAGACAGATTCCAGTTTGTGCTTTTCCGGGAGACGCTCTCAATCCATCAGACAAAATCAAAAAAAATTAATGGCACTGCAAGACCAGACAGTCTCAGGTTCAATATCTACATGCAAATATAGATATGGAAGAAAAATTATGAGCAGGAATAATCAACTATGATCTTAGCTGCACTTTGCTGTCAGATCTTCAGAACACAGATCTTCTGATGTGGCCTAGTAAGTCACCCAGTTCAAGGACAATTAACAATAGACAATGAATAATGACCTTTCCAGCAACACCCACGCCGCAGGAAAGAATAAAAATGGACAGCTTCTTTTCAGACTTTGTCTCCTTGCTTTAACCTCTCCCACAAGGAAAATCTTCCTTTCACCAACCCTCCTATAAATTACAAACAAATCTTGAATGATTCAAGAAGGTTACTGTTCAACCTTCTAAATTTCCCAATGATTCAGGTCCACCTTTTCCTCAAAGTAACTCACTCACTCACTCCGAATCATCTGTGAAACCTTGAAGCTTTGAATGTAATTATGTTGTGTTTTTATTATAAAGTGATCAAAACCGCATGCAGCTCTCTGGATGTGGCCTCACAAATGACCTGTACAAATGAGGTAAAGCATCCTTACTTTTATATGCTATTTCCCCTTGCAATCAACAGCAAACATCCCCTTTCTAAATCATTGCTAATCACATGCTGTGCCTGTATACTAACTTTTTGTGCTTCATGCACCAGATAACCAGATCTCTCTGTACCATAATGTTCTGCGATATCTCATTGTTTAAATAAAATGCTTCTCGTCTCTTCTTCCTACCCAAATAGACAAGTTCATATTTTTCCTCATTATACTTTCTCTGCAAAGTTTCTATCCATTAACTTATCCTTTCCACATATCTTTACTGACTCCTTAAGTCACTTTCACATTTTACTTTCCTACCTATATTTGTATCGCTCGCAAATTTAACTTTACATTTAGCTCCATTCATCCAAGTTATCTATGTGTACTGTAAATAGCTTAAGTCCAGCACTGATTTTTATAGCATTTATTCATTACAATATACAATCTGAAAAGATGCATTTATACCTATGATTTCTGGTCACTGACCTATACTCTGTCCATCCTAATATGTTACCTCTACAACTTTAGCTCTTATTTTATGTAGTAACCTTTGCACTAGCACTTTGTGAAATGTCTTCTGAAAATTTAAGTACACATAGCCACAGGTTCCTCTTTATCCACATGGTTTGTTACTTCCTCAAAGAATTCCAATAAATTAGTCAAACATAAAATGTTGGTGTTTTTCTAAAAAAAATGCTTTCTTACTTCTTTCAAATACTTCTAGATTTCTTACAGTTATTGTAAGTATATGAATAAGAAATGTTTGGAGAGATATGCTCAAGACCAGGTGGCTGGGACTCGTTCAGTTTGGGATTATGTTGTAAATATATATATAGCTTACCGGTAGGATAGATTCTGACTGTGAGTGGGCGCATCCTCGGCGCTTGGAGGTCACGTGGTCCTCTGATGCGTGCGCAGAGGATGACCACGTGGTGCTCCGAGACGCGGGCGCGGTCACGTGGTCTCCCTGTTTTGCGCTCCGGAAGAGTGCCGGGAGGTCACATGATCGGCCGTTTCGCGCCCTGGAAGTGTGCAAGTTGGCCGTTTCGCGCCCGAAAGGAGGCCGCGTGGTGCTCCTTTGTCTCAGAAAAGGGAAGATCACGTGGGATCGGACATCCGGGAATGCGAGGAGGTGGGGAATGGAGTCAGAGCAACGGCCAATTAGAAGACAATTTCACTTGAGTGATGGTATGATGTTTTGTATGGTATAAAAGACTGGATCAGGGACAAATATACGTCTTTTGTCTTTGTGAACTGACTTACTTAGTAGTTTGTCAGGGATAGAAAGGTTAAGACCCAGAGTTCTGTATGCTTTATCCACTTATTGTTAGAATAAAACTAAAAGTGTAAGATTAAATATCTTTTCCTATTGCTTTATTTAAAGAGCACGCAGGACTTGGCTCACACATAAAAGAAAATAAGTTTGTAGATTGAGCCTAAAGTCCTTCAATGCTCAGCATGGATGAGTTGGACCAAAGGGTCTGTTGCTGTGCTGTATGGCTTAATGACTAAAATTATCCTTTTAAAAATGAGGCAAAGGTTGTGAATGTTAATCTTTGTTGCTTTCTATATTCTGGAAAATCTTCTGACCAATCACTAAACTTTATAAAATCATACTCTTTTCCTTTAATGCAAGCAGATTACAACGTACCTCGGTGTGCGGGAAGAGCAAGGAGGTTGGGAGGGTGGGGAGCGGTTTACTCCAGTTGCTGCCCAAAGGCTTCTGCTGGACAATGTGCGTGAGAATGAGAATATGAAAAAGAGATAAAAATTGATCTGAAATACCACCCAAAGGCAAATAACTCATTAACAAATCAGTGTCAAAGTTATTAGATTAGATTACTTACTGTGTGGAAACAGACCCTTTGGCCCAACAAGTCCACACCGACCCGCCACCCACCCAGACCCATTCCCTTACATTTACCCCTTCATCTAACACTACGGGCAATTTAGCGTGGCCAATTCACCTGAACTGCACATGTTTGGACTGCGGGAGGAAACCGGAGCACCGGGAGGAAACCCACATAGACACCAGGTGAATGTGCTGACTCCACACAGACAGTTGCCTGAGGCGAGAATTGAACCCGGGTCTCTGGCGCTGTGAGGTAGCAGTGCTAACCACTGAGCCACCATGCCGCCCCAAATGAAGAATGGCCAAAGTAACAGTCCCTGCATGAATTATCAGGAGTATAAGGAGAAAGCAGGGATGGAATGAATGACTCCTGAGGTATTATACCACTGTCAGAAATACCTGCGACTTTGATACCTCTCAATGAAGTTCTCTGCACCAACTGGATTGCAAAACTGCAATTCGGGATGGGCCGAGCCAGCAATGTCCTCATCCCATGAATGAATAAAAAAGAACCCATTTTATTTGCAGTTGTGAGAGGTGTGTCACAATCAACTTCTTGCAATCAGTTTAGTTTCAAGGCTATAGATCAGGGACCTCCCCATTATTAGTATCTCCCATGAACAAGGTGTGGTGTGGAAGTGCGAGCTAACACTAGTTCGCTACTGACATGCACTTGCTGTGGCACCAGCAGCAGCTCAAGCACAGGTTACCTGTCCACTTAAATATTAGCTCAAAGCTGGGCAGTCAAAAAAAAGATTGAAACTGAACCAACAGCGATAAAAGAAATCAACACAGAGACACGGGAATACATCGGAAACACAGCACATTGGTCTTATCTCAATCAATATGGTAGGTTTGCATGATGCATTCCTAAAACACAAATCCTATGCAGCCAACAGAAATCGCAATGTTACTAACCAGCAGCTGCCTGTTAGTTGGAAGATGCAACATAGCTTTATATAGGGACTGGCTGCAATCATCATCCTCTGAAGACCAACTTAAAAGTAACTACTTCATAACAGTTCATAACCACATGTTGATCCTCAGTCAAGACACAACTGTTCCACAAGCCTCCAAATACATACAGCCACGTTTCTGGCTTGCAGTTGCCGATTACACCAGTGCTGACTACCAGCGAAGTGGGCAGCTGCCTGGAAACCAATCAGAACCAAACAGGAATTTCATGTTACAGTAAAATAAAGCTGCTGTCATATCAGCTCACCTTGATAGCACTTAATACTGTTCAAGATCACACAAGAGGATACAATGTCACTATCCACTCATCTGTTGCAAAGATGGCATCTAAATCAAATACTTCAGTCTTTATTTGCATTTTTTTAATGCATCATCTATGTAGGACTGTTGATTGCCTTGAATATCTGTCCTAATCTCCTACTGGGAATGTTGGGGTGGGGGGCGCTCTGTCTGTTCAATTGTGGAGGGAATCACTTGATGAACCACTCCTCGATCTGGACACCCAGGGACTGGATCAGCGTGAAGAGATAGCAAATCAGAAACTACAGTGCTCTGACTGGAGGGGTGCCCTCAGTTGACAGCACACTTGCGTGTCAAAAGGTTGTGGGTTCAAGGTTCACTCCACAGTTTTGAACAAACATCCCAGGCTGACACACCAATGCGGTACTGAGGTTGACATTATAATGTTTGAAGTTCCTATCTTTTAGGATAGATGTTAAACTGAGGCCCTATCAGCTCTGTTATCTGGGACTAAAACACCCACGTCATTACTTCAAATTAGAAACAGGTGAGTTATTCTTGGTGTCCTGCCTAATACGTAATCCACAACTAAAATCACAAAAGGATGATAACTCCCGGCCCCATCACATTATTGGCTGTGAGAACTCGCTATTGTTTCATTATAAACAGCGACTACACATGAAAAATACTTTGGAATGTCCTGGGATTGTGAAAAGGTTCTACCTGAATTTAAGTTTTTCTTTCTCACTCTGACTTGGTCACGGAATCAGTCATCCCCAGGTTCGGTGTTCGGATTGCTGCACAGCAGATGGCTCAGCCTCATCATGCCATCAGCAGGCAGCTTGGCTGATGTGAAACGAGCCAGTTCTGGTCTCTTTCCTATTGGAAGGATGTTGTGAAACTTGAAAGGGTTCAAAAAAGATTTACAAGGCTGTTGCCAGGGTTGGAGGATTTGAGCTACAGGAGGTTGAACAGGCTGGGACTGTTTTCCCTGGAGCATCACAGGCTGAGGGGTGACCTTATAGAGGTTTATAAAATCATGAGGGGCATGGACAGGGTAAACAGTCAAAGTCCCTTCCCTGGGTTGGGGGAATCCAGAACTAGAGGGCATAGGTTTAGGGTGAGAGGGGAAAGATGTAAAAGGGACCTAAGGGGCAACTTTTTCATACAGAGGGTGCTGCATGTATGGAATGAACTGCCAGAGGATGTGGTGGTGCAATTAAAGCATTTAAAAGGCATCTGGATGGATATATGAATAGGAAAGGTGTAGAGGGATATGGCAGAAGTGGGTGCTGCAGATGCTGGAGATCAGAGTCAAGATTAGAGTGGTGCTGGAAAAGCACAGCAGATCTGGCAGCATCCGAGGAGCAGGAAAATCGACGTTTCGGGCTCTAATGAAGAGCTGTTGCCCGAAACGTTGATTTTCCTGCTCCTCGGATGCTTCCAGACCTGCTGTGCTTTTCCAGCACCACGCTAATCTTGACTCTGATCTCCAGCATCTGCAGTACCCACTTCTGCCTAGTTGATTTTAACCTTACTGCGAATCCTCTTCCAAGGATGCCTACCTTGAAGAAGTTCTCCTCCCTCTCTCTGCTGATGAAGTACTTTTGCCCAAAATGTTGATTTTCCTGATCTTCGGATGCTGCCTGACGTGAGGCGCTCTTCCAGCGCCACTATAATCTTGATTTAGAGTGATATGGGCCAAGTGCTAGCAAATGGGACTAGGTTAGGTTAGGATATCTGGTCAGCATGGACGAGCGGACCCAAGGGTCTGTTTCGTACATCTGTAACTCTATTCAAATTAAAAACTTGGAAAATTTTCTGATAAGTGCTCCTATTTGTGTACTCACTAGGCCCCAGCCATCCTCTTGGTTCATTTATTCTGCTATGTGGTTGAATATATGGTTTCCTGTGACAGAACAAATTCATGCTTGTCACCAAGGTGGTTTCCGATCACATGACATTAGACACTGGACCTCAGTGAGCCAGCTCATTTGCTCCTCTTCCTTCTATGTAAAGCACACACAAACACAAACTTTATAGACAATTACCAACAGTGTGTTTCTCGAGACAAGCACAGTTGGAAATTTAAATTTTAGCAATTTTTTTAAAATATTAACTGAGGCTTTGCTTCAAGGGGTTGAGTCTTTTGAAAATAGATTTAATGAAAAGTCTGAGTAGTGTAATGCAAAAACCGTTTTAATAGGCCCCAAACTCATCAACAGAACTGTCTCCTCAGGTGGGAGGTGGGGGAAGGAAAGAGTGAGATGGAAAATTAAAAACAGCCACACAAAGCAAGACAGATGCATGCAAAAATAAACGGTGCACGCACTTGGGGAGTGAGAAAGAAAACATTCACCCACAAAAGAGATCATAACTGAGGGATAAGGGAGACCACAAAAAGTCTTGGAAAAATCTGTTGAGACCAGGAACACTTAGATTTCCCATGGATAATGCATATTCCATTGTTCATCAGAACTGCAAATAGATACCTTTGCGTTTCTACAATGATGGAAGCTTGATACAGTATGCCAGATACAGCAGATGTGTATTTAAATGTGCAACACTGGTATTGTAAGAAGGCTGGTGTAAACACTAACGTGTTTTCCCAACTTTTGCATAAACAAATAAGTGCAGATGATGATCCCAGTGGTGCAGTATAAGCAGGCTGAAAATGAGGAAAGCTAGCTTCAGGAACTAGGAATGGCAGACATGCAGGTACTGAAGCTGCTTTGGTTATTTTAAGATAAACTGGATCAGAACCATTCATTCCACTGCAAGCGGACTGAGGAGTTTCTCTAGACATGAGCCACTTTTTACGAAGACAATCAAGCCCAGGTTGAGAAGAAGGCTAATTCTAAAAGAAGAGGTACTAAAATTCTGTGAGGAAGGAAGAATTTTAAAGGATTTTGACTGACACTGAGGCGCACATACTGTATGGTTTTGTGAGCCAACATGTAAGATCTGTCTTAGATGCATCTGTTATTTTAATGTGTGATTATTATCAACCACAATTTGTGTACTAAGTCTTGTTTAACTGGTGTTCTAAAACCCTGAATTGATGCAAGTGGTTACCTAAAATATTTAATGTGTGCTTTCTTTGACCTGTTCTGGAAGAAAGCATTTGTTTTAAAACTGTGGAAACTATTGCTTCACTTCAGATTTTTAAAGAAACAAGTTATTGATCTCCTTCAGGATAATAACATTACAGACTGAGCAGGCAGATAATGTATCACAGCTTTAAAAAGCCAAGACAGTAATCTTGTTGGGAAATACTGACTCATTGTTCCCTATCAAGGCTTCAAGCTCTTCAGCCCTTGAGCTGCAAGGTGTAAGGTGACCAACATCTAGTCAATGCGGCAATTAATAAGAAGCGAACCAAATGGGAAAAGCTCATGAAAGAATGACATTCTGTCAAAGTGAAACCATCAACTTCAACACTGAACATACAGGGGCAATGCACTTTTAGAATATGATAATTTTATTTTGTTCAAAGAGCACAATCTGTAGGCAGCCCATCCATGCAATATTTCTTAAATTCCCATTTCGGAAATTGGCTCTAACCTCACACCTTTAAATGCATTGTCTGAGCTGAGATGTCACTTTTTTAAAATAAAACCTTAAATTATCTCAGGAATGTGACTTGAAAGAAGTCCTGGGATTTACATATTAATGAATCGAAACCTGCAACCCATTCTAACTGATTAAAGACTTTACAGCAATCGAGGTTTGTTCACTACGTCGCATCAGTCTTATGACATTTTGATCTTTTATTATGAATTCTGCGTCCTGTGATCATACCCGACTAGCTACCTGATGAAGGAGCAGTGCTCTGAAAGCCTGTACTTCCAAATAAACCTGTTGGATTATAACCTGGTGTTGTGTGACTTTTAACTTTTTCCACCCCAGTCCAGCACTGGCACCTCCACACCCTAGTTCTCCCAGGCACTGTAACAAGATGTTTTGTTTGATTGGTGAGCTGCTGCCATGCCGATCAATATATCTAAAGCTGACTAACTCTATCCCTGAAGAGGTAGACCTCATCCTTGTAAAGTAACAGGAACAGAACCAACAGAATAATGACAAAGAACTGCAATGCTGGAAATCTAAAACAAAAAGCCAATGCTGGAGAAACTCAGCAAGTGTGGCAGTTTCAATAGAGAATAACATTAACTGGCAGATGGAACTAAGACGAATCTTGGAACTTGGCTCAAGAGACCACAGAGTATATGCTTTCCTCTTTGCAGATGCTGAACTGAAAATGTGTTGCTGGTTAAAGCGCAGCAGGTCAGGCAGCATCCAAGGAACAGGAAATTCGACGTTTCGGACAAAAGCCCTTCATCGGGCCCCGAAATGTCGAATTTCCTGTTCCTTGGATGCTGCCTGACCTGCTGCGCTTTAACCAGCAACACATTTTCAGCTCTGATCTCCAGCATCTGCAGACCTCACTTTTTACTCTTTGCAGATGCTGCCACACTTGCTGAGTTGCTGAGGATGATTATGCAAGAAAACTTTGCTCGGCCCTACTGAGGGAAATCCTCCATGATACTCAATGAAAATGACACAGTGAAAAATATGGTAAGGTTCAGGTCCATAGATTGAAACATAATGAATCAAAGTAATGCTGGTCCTGTTTCTGAAACAAAAAAAAAATGAAGTGCTGGAGAAACTCAGCATGTATGGCAGCATCTATGGAGAAAAACATTAACTGGCAGATGCAACTAAGACAAATCCTGGAACTTGGCTCAAGAGACCATAGAGTATACGCTTTCCTCTTTGCAGATGCTGCCACACTTGTTGAGTTTCTCCAGGACTCCATTTTTGTTTCAGAAATAGAAACAGCATTACCTTTACTCATTAAGTTTCAATCTATGCATCTGAATCTTCTTATTTTTTTCACTAAGTGTCATTTTGATTATGTTTCATGGAGTTGTTCCCTATGTGGGGCCTAATGAAGTTTTCTTGCATGATCATCCTAAACTGGGATCCTTCCAAATTCCTGACATAGTCCAGGCCTTGAGAAAACACTGGACCTATGCATTTCTTTACAATAACTGGTCTGTGACAGGATTTAGCAGCAATGAGCATTGTGCATGTGTCAGACTCGCACAAACTGATAGTCCTAAATAGTAAAACCAACTTCAAATCAAACATGTAGGTCACAAGTTGGATTTATATTCCCCTCTGGAGAAGGCAGTGAAAATTTTGGGAAGTGAAAACATTTGACAGATCATTGGAAACCCAGAGCCTGTCCAACGTCGAACTGAGAATATTGATTCATTAAAAATACTTGAATTCATAGAATCTGGAATTCATTGCCTGGAAGGCGAGTCAAGGTAGAAACCTTCATTACATTTAAGTACAATTTAATGCCAAGTGGCAATGAGCAAGTGTTGGAAAATAGAATTTGAATAGTTAAGTGCTCGTTTTTGACAGGCACAGACTCGATGGGCTGAAGGGCCTTTATCTGTGCTGTAGATTTCAATGACTCTATGAAAGAAATGAGAGACGAGTAAATTCTTTTCGTGAGCTTAACCAGTCTAGCTAGGCATCTCCCCAAGCAAACCCAGTGACACCAGTCTTCTATACAGTTACGTCTCACTGCATTCCTGCCTAGACAAAGTCTGAATGGGGAATCCGGTCGAGTTACTTGGCAGATAGAATTTGCTTGAATAGCAAATTCCCCTAATATGAGAAGCCTAAGAAAGTGGCCCTTACTGTTGCAAACTGGACAGAATGCTCACGTTTAGTCTCAAATCAACTGCTTTCTGTCAAGTGAACCAAAGTGCATGGAGGTCCAGCTTCTGAAACAATCACAATCCATTGACTTTTGTCTTGGAATAGAAAACACTAATGGTGAAAGTGAGCCCAATACTTGCATACTGATCGACAAGATCAGCATCAGTGGTGCTTTGCTGCAGAGGACTGGTAACCCCACCCTTGAGCTTCCCACAATCTTCCGTCAACACTACTTGCACTCCACCCCCTGCTGCACTCACTGCACTCAGTAATGACAGGTCAGATGTGCAAGTGCTGAGAATGAAATTCAGTGCTCTTTAAGATGCAAGAGTTTTTTTTATAGGTACAATTAATTGCACTTGTACTTCTTTTCATAGCACTGACCGCTTTTTGATAGCGCTGAAGATCAGGGCTTCTTTCCACAGACAAATGGGAGTATCATACTGTAAAATGTGCAAAATTGATGACTTAGGCTCAGTACAGAAGTAGCCAAACCCAGTGCTGGATTTTCAGTGCACTTTGGAGGACAGTGTTGATGCAGATTTGAAGATTGCAATCCCAAAAGGTGTTGCTGAATCCAAGCATCCCCGGGACATGCTTCAAAGTTCAAAGTGCTGCAGTGGGGTTTGGGGGCTGTGGCGCAGAGATGGGAGTTGAGGACACAATTGTCATTTGAGGAGCTTGTTAGCGGGCAGACGAGAAAAGGAATTGAACATAGAGAACATGGAACATAGAAAAGTACAGCATAGAACAAGCCCTTCGGCCCATAATTTTGTGATGAGGATTAATCTTAATGTAAAATAAAATAACCTAACTTACACACCCCACAATTCACTGCTGTCCATGTACATGCCCAGCAGTCGCTTAGAAGTCCCTAATGAGACTGCTAATGACTCAATTTTCAAACTGAAATCCAAACAAACAATTTTCCGCAATTCAGCACGTAGCAGGAGGTAAAAGTATTCTTAACACAGTGAAAAATAGGTTGGAACCCAGGGATCTTCTGCCAGATCATGCACAGTACTTAGCAGTTAGCCGAATGCCCTCTGCTGCGCATGGTGAGACCTGCTAGCTGTCCAAGGTACTGCTTGCTTTCCTCTACGATATATCAGCAGGGCCCAGCATGTCTGCCACTGGTGACTTGCCTTTTACAGGCAGCTCCCACCTCATGGTGATGCCTGGTTGGATGCTAAAGCTAACCTCTGGACCAATCAGGGGATTTTAAAAGGTCATGCCAAATCAGCAGCACAGTTGTGGCCTGGGGTCAAGATCCTGAAATCAAGATCCTAAAATCAGCTGGGCATTGGAACCCTATGAACCCAAGCACTACAATGACGAGAGAATTGCCAGAAACACGACACAATGGTCTGCGACTGAAAGTCAGAGAGAGGGGTGAGACAGTTCAGTCATTGTTTTCCTCAGTTTCAAAGGTTAACTCACAAGCTCTGGTTTCCATTGTTCCCCTCCCGTCTCTATTTTCCAAATAAAACTGATGCACCATAAAGGCAGCGTAAGAGATCAGCTATCATGTCTCAGTCAGATGTTTGTGGGTTCAAGCCCATTTCAACAAACGTAAATATATAAACAAGGCTCATACTTCTATGTAGCACAGCGGGTGGGAGCCTGTCAGAGGAGCTATACTTTACATCAGGGGTTAGCCAGAGCTCCATCTCAGGTTAAGAGGGGTCAGGAACCTACACTGTTATTTCAAAGAAGAACAGACAAAGTGCTCCTCAAGTTCCTACCTAATATTTAATTACTCAACCGACACATGAAAACAAATGATTTGGTCATTTATTTTATTGTGTCTATGTTGCTTCCTGTCCACAGTAGCTGCCCCGTTTCCTGCTTTTGAACAGTAACTGAAAACAATTTGAAATGTCTCACTGCCTCCTTTAAGAACTTTGAAATGTGATCGGGTGGTGGAAGATGTTGTGAAAGCAAGAGCAACAGTAACTCAAGAATATGTTGTCAGGACTGAGCTATAGGGAGAGGCTGAATAGACCTTGTCTAGTCGGAGGCTGATGGGTGACCTTAGAGGTTTATAAAATCATGACAGGTTTGGATAGGGTGAATAGGCAAGGTCTTCTCCCTGGTCTGGGCGAGACCAAAACTAGAGAGGGCATAGGTTTAGGATGAGAGGGGAAAGATTTAGAGGGGACCTCGGGGGCAGTTTTTTCATGAGGGTGTGGTGCATGTATGGAATGAGCTGCCAGAGGAAGTGGTGGAGACTGCTACAATTATAGCATTTAAGAGACATCTGGGTGGGTGCATGAAAAGCAAGAGGTCTAAAAGGGATATGGGCCAAATGCTGACAAATGGGACTAGATTAATTTAGGATATCTGGTCAGCACAGATGGGTTGGACCAAAGGGTCTGTTTCTATGTTGTACATCTCTATGACTGTATGACTGGCAGAATCTGAGCCAAGTATGCCAATGGTACAATAAAAGGCATGAAAGCAAGTTTGATGAGGATACAAAGATCCTGCAAAAGGATAGAAACAGGGTCGGAGAGGGGACACAAATGGATTATAAAAGGTGGGAAAATGTGAGGCTGTCCACTTTGGAAAGAACAGAAACACTATTATTTAAATAGAGAGAAAAAGGGTAGGATGGGGGGGTGGGGGGGGAGAATGAGGCAAACAGATCGCAGTAATGGTCCAAATCAAAAACCTAGTTGAAAGGAGGGATGACCTTCTGTCATCAGATTTCAGGGAACTAACAAACAATGAGAGCAGCGAGCAGGACCTCAAAAATTAGCAGCTTTCTGGTAATGCAACGTGCTTGTGAATATGGGAGGTTAACCTAAATGAATACATGGCTGAAGGAAGGATGTTTGGAACATAGAGTCTGGATTTGGGATAGGTCACCTTAATACGGTAGGGGCTAAAATCCTTGTAGTTCGTAAAAGTGTAAATTAACTTAGCAGGAGCAAGGAACCACGATGTGATATTGGAAAGGCCCAAAAAGATGTGTAAAGGATATGCACTAAAGGTGAAATTGTAAAGTACAGGAGGTCAAAAAAAAGGGAAATACAGTAAGGTTAAAATTAAACTCGTGGTACATATGAGGGGAACATAGTATATAGGCCTTACATGCTAAGTGCAGATATACACTAGGAAAATTCCATTGCGGTGATAATGAGAGACCTGGTTAATCTAAGGATAAGACTTGGCATTAATCATGTCTTGATGTAAGGAGGTGGACTGTCACTTTAAGGGCAGTATTGCTTTAAAACTTCAACTTGCAAATTAGCCAAGGTCAGGATATCATCACATGACAAAAAGCAACAATCATGGTTTTAGCACCATAGACTTAAGGTAAGTGTGTATATAGCTTACTCCACACTGTCTGTATTAGTTTTAGTTGTAAATAAACTTGTACGAAATCCTCAAGCAAATGCAATAAACTTCCTCATTTGTGTAAGGCACAGAAAGGAACCCAAAACTAGGTGTTCAGGAAAGATAAGGAAGGAAAGAAAGGAAGAGTTGGCAGTATTGATTAAAGAGAATATTACACTGCTAGACAGAGAGAGAGAGAGAGAGAGAGAGAGAGAGAGAGAGAGAGGAGGTCCAAGAGGGATCAAGCACAGAATCTATTTATTTTGTAGAGAAATATTTGCGATGCTATTATACCAGGATGTTTAATTGATAGATCACCAACTAGTGGGAAAGGGCATAGAAGAATAAGTTTATAAGGTAATTGCAGAAAGCTGCAAAACCAAGGGAACTTATAATGGGCGATTTTAATTATCCTAATATCAACTGGGATCATAGTCATGCAAAATGGAAGGAGTGAGTGAAATTTCTGAAGTGTATTCAAGAGAATTTTCCAAATCTGCATCTGTCCAGTCAACAAAGAAGGAGGCACTTCTGATGAAATCTAATCCCCACCTGAAACATTATCTCAGCTTCTCTCCACAGATGCTCCCTGAGAGGATGTATATCTCCAGCATTTTGTTTTGTGTTATTACACCACGCAAGGAGCCGTTGCCACATTTTGGAAGTAGTGGATCAATTGGCAGCAGGGGAACATTTGGGGCACAGTAATCAAAGGGAGACATAAGATTAAAGATCAGTTATGGAAAAATATTAGATGCAATCCAGGTAACAATAATTATTGAGAGAGGGCCTATTTTAGTGGGCCAAGAATGAATCTGGCACACACTAATTAGAATCATGGGGAAATTGTAACTATGCAGTAGGTATAGAAAGAAGGTGATTCAGATACAGTAAAGGCACATTCCCACAGTATGACAAACAACGCTGAAATTATTATGAGATGATTTACAAAACAGAAGACAAAAAATGAATTATAAAAAGGACGATGCTTGATAGATATCAGATTGGTAACACAATGAGAGCCAGGCTGAATACAGCAAGTTCAAAAGTCGAGCACAAAAGCTAATGAAAAGCATAGAGGGGACATGGGATGAAACTGGCAGTTAACATAAAAAGGAACTCAAGTCTTCTACAGGCATGAGGAAGCATTGGGCTAATTAGGGGTCAAAAAGGGGAATTGGAAATGGAGAAGGATGTGCCTGAGGTTCTAAATGAGCACTTTGCTGGTGTTGTTCCCAAAGATGGTGATGATGCAAATAAAAATCATATTGTGAATGAGGAGGTAGTTGAGACACGGGATGGGCTACAAATTGGAAAAGTTGATTGCATGTGAAATTGATAAGTCATCTAGACTGATGTCCTCAGCTGCAGATCTCATCTAGACAAGAGCAGAAACCATGGAGGTACCAATGATAATCTTGCTCTCCTTTGATACAGGATGGTGGCAAAGGCATGGAGAAATACAAATGAAAGGTTCAGGATACAGACAGCATTCACAACCAGTCAGTTTAACCTCAATAGCAACAAAGCTTTTGGAAATGATTTGGGACAAAATTAGCACTGATCTACTAATTACTAAACCAGTTAGTAAAGATTTACTAAACACAGTTTTTGTTGAACTAGTTTGAATTTTTTGATAAGGTAAGAGGGAGAGTTGGTGAGTGTAATACCCATGCACCGCATCAATTGCATCTCCGAAACAGTTTTGATAAATTGATAGAGAACAGGTTTGCCAACAATGTCAACGCTCCTGGAATAAAAGAATAGTGGAAACATGGATAAATTGGCTGAGTTACAAGAAACATTGTAATGGTGGACGGCCTTTTCTCAGACTGGAGAAAGGTATACAGCCGGGTTTGCTGTGATTGGTAGCAGTTGATCCATACTGTTAAGTTAGATTTGAAGATGCACGACGCATTTTAATTTGCTGACGACACCAAACTTAGAACAACTATAAGCTGGGGGGAGGGGGGGGGGGGGAAATCGGCAATTGACTTTAAGTGGGCTGGTGAAATTTTGCAAGGGAAGTGTGACATGATATACTTTAATGGGAAAACAAACAGACAAAGTAAAATAAGCAGTAGAGAAGCTGGAGAACTTGAGAAATTAAAGTTTACCTACAGGAAATGGAATTGATGCAATTACAATATAGTTAAAGCCAATTCTGCTTGGGGTCATTTGCCGAAAGGAGGTTAACAGCTAGGAATGTAAGATCATTGCAGGGCAGGTAAGCTTATGTTGCTCAAGAACTAGGAATGTAACATTTGTAATCCTTGCAAGAAGTGTATTCAGACAGTATGTGTGTTTAGGGAGTTAAAACTAAATAACAGAGAATCTTGGAAGTTTGCAAAAGAAATTACTTCTTCAGATCAGTGAAGAAGTTTCAAATGAAGGGTGACTAACTTAAAGATCAACTTGACGACAGCCCTGAGCAGATTACAACAGATGGGTGGAGTTGGAGGTTCTCTAGTTTCAATCTATCTGCACGTCTCTTTGCTGAAGGAGTTAGCTGAAATTTCGACATGATGTGGTTTTCCGATCAAAGAGAGAGAGAAGATATCTAAACCTGACTAGAGTACACACTGTATATGTTGCATTTTCATTCTGTCTGCAAAGAACAGGGGCCTGTGTATTAATATATGCTTCCAGCACACTAAGTGCATCACACTGTGAACCTGACTGACAATCCCAGACTACTGGCGTAATTCCTTGCACACTCAGGATCATTTAATAATTGAGGCCCACATACAGAATCATACCTAACTTTGGATATTGTGGTGTTGTGAGATGTGCAAGTGTGGCTGTTGGCCAATAACAGGATGTTGCTATCAAGCTAAAAGGAATGTCCTGCCAATAAAATGAGTAATGTGGTATATGATTTTCGGTGATGCTGGTATATGTGGGTCATACATGCAGCATAGCCCGTTGCCTGTTTGCAGCAAGCAAAGGTCATGATCTATTCAGGCCCACACTCTCAAAGCTCACACAGCATCCAACATTCCATTTTCATTCAGAGATTGGACAATATTTGCTAAATAATCTTGGGATTACATGAAGAATTATACTAACAATGAATTTACAGTCGGGTAAGGGTCATAGTATGGAGAGTGTGTGTGTGTGTGCATGTATATGTGTGTGTGTGTGTGTGTGTGTATGTGTATGTGTGTGTGTGTATATATATACACACACACACACACACACACACACACACACACACACACACATACATACACACACACACATATATATACTGGAAGCTACATATTGATACACAGAGCCCTGTTCATAGCTGCCAGAAAGAACATGTATACTCAATGCGACTCAACAAAAGAGTTAACAGCCATTCTCTGTTTGTTTCTCACAGTAATGCTTCAACAATCAGTGTCAAACTGCCCGATTTAAACCTAAACAAGATTTGGCATTTAACCACCACTGAATATCTAACTCATGCATTCTCCATGGCGATACACTTACCAATGAGACCCCACTCGCCAATAAATCAGCACTGTTTTCTAATATGGCATAAAACTTAGTTGCCCTTTGGAAATTATTGCAAATGTTCTCAACAATTGCATTTCAGAAAGTTTAGGCAAAAATATACTTTTATGCAAAACCCAAGCTTAATATTACCAAACAATTACACATCATCTTTTGTAGCCCTTTCATAATCAAAATGGTCTCTCTACCATAGCTGGGATTTTATTAGTGGTAAAAGACTAAATCCTTTTAGCTTTCCTTAATTTTGGGAATTTGGACAAAAATGCTAAATATTTTAAATCAAGTGGGGAAGGAGTTGGTGCAGTTTTAAAATAACATATTGGAACTCATTGAGTTGTATTCACATGGTTGCCTTGGTTCAGGACAGCTTTGTCCAGAGAAATGTGCTTATTGATTTTCCAATCAGAACCAGCATGTGGTCAAAATTCAACAATATTTATTGGCTGCTGCTCGTTGGATGCTGCCTGAACTGCTGTGCTCTTCCAGCACCACTGATCCAGAATCTGGTTTCCAGCATCTGCAGTCATTGTTTTTAACCGTTTTTATCCTGGACACATGGACAACCTAAAATGTGAATAATATGGCAGCAGCAAGCATCCTGACTCTGAACATTCAGCATCTCTCCTCCCTCACCAAGAACCACTAAAAGAATTGAAACGTAGCTAGCTGTTTCCGATAGGTTGCTGCCTCTAACCACTGATCAAGTGACTAAACAACTGGCCAGAAATCACACATTGTCAGGTTATAGTCCAACAGGTTTAGCTGAAATCACAAGACTTCACCTGACAAAGGGGCTATACTCCGAAAGCTTGTGATTTCAATAAACCTGTTGGACTATAACTTTGTGTCATGTGACTCCTGACTTTGTCCGTCCTAGTCCAACACCGGCACTGCCACATCATAAACGATTTGCGTGCAAGTACCCTGTTCTTCAATAAAGAACTAAAATGATTTGGAAAGAAGTAGATCAGAGAGACACAGAAGAAGCAAAAAGGACAATTCATTAAACCCTGTGGATCAGGGCTATAAAAACATGCTCCCTTATTTTTTTTTCCAGCACCTACAGAATTTTTCTTTGGTTGTTTATCTGCTTCTGTCTATCTATAAGTGCATAACGGCTTAAGAAGGGGTAGAGTTTTAAGGTTATAAATGATCTGTTTGCAATTAAGTTCTTGTTAAGTACAGACACCTGGTCAAAATTATATTAAACCCAAATTTCTCAGGCAGATAAATGGAGATTTTTAATTAATTTAATTAAACGTGATCACTTTTATGATGACCCTAGGAGTAGTGCAACTTGAACATCAGTGCAAAGTAGTTCATTGCATCATCTTGAAGCTCAGTTTCCATTGGAAATTGTTTAGATTCAATGGAATTGTAATCAACTATGGAGATCTCCCATGCCAAGTTGCAAAATACGTTCTAGGAACTGTTCTTAATATCATGTTGGGCATGTTGAGAAATGCAAAACATCTTGCAAGACACTTTATTCTAATCAAGAATGAAGCTTTAACTCAAAAAGACAGGCTGCGCTCAAACCATACAGATGTACTTAGTTCTGAGAAGGAGGCTAATTAAAATAGACTGAAGGAATCCAGAAACCCATAACATCTGAATCACTGATGATTAAGTGTATTGCAATTAAGCATAAGAACAGATTTAAGATAATTTCAAGTTAGGACAGAGCTGCTTAATCCCTTTCAAGTTGTCACTGATTTAAAGTATATACAAGAATAACAACATACATTTTTAAGGCACCATAAGCATCAATACATTTCACATAATGCTTCACAGAGGTGAAAGTAATTGAACATGTAGTAGTCCTGGTAGGATTACAGTTAGAAAGGTAGCTGGATTCCAAATCAGAGCAGAAGGTCTTGTATGCATTGAAGAAGAAATGGAGAAAGTGGAGGGTTCAGGGAGAGTGTTCCAAATATGACAGGAGAGTGGGTAGGAAGATATTAAGATTGCTGAAGGTGAAGCAGATGGCGTTGGCAGAGTTTACAGCATATTATTGGGTGGGGAGGTAATAAGAATTATCATTAACTCAGCTTTGATCCATTCTGTGGTCAGGATTTTCCAGTCAGTATTATTATTACATGAAAATAGCACTTCCATACAAAATCGATTATCCTCAGAACAACACTTAGAAATTTCAGCCAATATCATCAGCACTAAAAACCATTTTCATGCCCTACCTATCCATAAAACTGATAAATTTCTGAGTGCAGTTATATTATCACAACATTATCACACAAGGATAATGAGTAATCTATTCACAGAAGTATGACTGACATGGAATTACTATCTTTGCATCTCGATCAATACCTGCTCTGATTTTACCACACGCTTGCTGGGTGCAAGAATACATTTGTAACGCAGACCTTGCATTTTAAACAAGACAGCAAAAATCCTTCTAAATGTAACTGATTCACAAAATGGCTTTACTTGCATTCTACTTTAAACCTCAAAAGATACAAAGAGAGGTAGGCACTTTCAACTCCTCACTTGGGCAGTCTGGCTCTCAATACCTCCATATTAAACAAATTGTCAGCTATGTGTTGTAATCTGATTGGGCAGCTTCTTATTTTGAGGCAGTGCATGGTTTTCCTGAACATTCTTGAACAATCCATAGCTAGAACTGCGGAGCCAGTAGGAATGTCATCCCTGAGTAACTGTACATTTAATAAAAGGTAGGCTAGCTTGGCAAGTTTCTCAGGTCTTTCTCTCAGTGGAAACCACACACAATCAGTTCCAACATGATGACCTTGGAAAACAGCCTCATTGTGCCTTTTTCCAATTAGTCCTACTCCTATGTTCATTCCCAATAGCCCTGAAATCTTTTCTTTTTGTAGAATTTATTCTGGAAAGCTACTCTTAAATTTTCCTCAACTCACCTCACAATTTTTTTGCTAATTAAGTTGAAGCTTTAGATATAAACCCTCCCGTTCGTGGAAAAAGCTCTCATCATTTACTCTTTAAAAAAATCTTTGCGTTTTGAAAGGTCCATAAAGATCCAAACATCCTCCTCCACAAGGAAGACAATGTGGGCTCAGCCATGTGTCCTCACCATTCAATAAACATAGTTTTCAATGGCAGTGATACATTGGTCTTCATATAAACTGAACTTGCAAACGGTCTATTAGCTCTCAGATTGCACATGATCTTTGCAGAAGTCACACTTAATCATGACGTTCACACAGAACATCTGGCAAACAGTTGCGCCAATGCAGATTGCTGTTTCTGCTCAGGGCTGATGTTGTAACACAAGGTCCAGGCCACTGTCAATATTTCAATACTATTCATTCACTTTAGTAAAAGCTATTTATTAAATGGAACAAATAGTTAAGCAAAATACAAATCATCCATCTCACCAGAGCTCCCTTTCATATGCCTGCGAATTCCACTCCTTTTTCCATTTGTTAATAAACGTCACCTGGAAAATAGGGAAAATGGTAGAATCTTTAACCTGCAATATTCATGTATGAATGTTTAGTACACTTCACTACATTCATCTCCTTCATTTTTAACAGAAGCATTAAATCTGAAGGCTGATAGATTGGTGATTAATAGATCATTGATAACCAAGGCATTAAGGGATATGACAGGTATGTGGAGTAGGTCACATGTCAGCCATGATCTAATCTAATGACAGAACAGGTTCAAAGGTGTAAGTAGCTCATTCCAGTTCCTATGCATAGGAGGTTCAGCCATTTCAGAATCTTTAACATACTGCTGTGGGGTCTTTTGCAGCTACCTAGGAGGATAGAAGTGGCCTGGGTTGAAATGGCCTTATCTGAATTCCCAATAAATCTGCAACACTGCAGTATTGCAGGGGAACAGCAGACTAGATTTTGTACTACTCCCTGGAGTGAGATTCAAGAGTCTATCTGTACAGAAGGTAGCCAGAACTGAACAAGAAGTGAATTAAAATTTTATACCAGATTAAGATGAATCTGCAAATGAACATTATCACTGGGTTTCAAATTTTGCAGTTTAATTGTGAGTATCTAAATATACAAACAGTATGAGCTTAGCCAGAAATTAAGAAATCAGTCTTTCAAAGAATTTGTTGTTTTACTAGATTTCAGGTTTCCCTACTATCTGTAATAGATTTTACATCCCTGGTTGTTATTTCACTAGTTAAGTGGCTGCTAATCCACATGATCATTGACTGCTGATTGACTCGGTATCTGCCTTGCTAATGAAGCTGCACTGACTAATAGTAATTTTACTTTAATTACTTTACTTTCATGCACTCATTTAAAGTAAGCAACTTAATTAACACAGCAAGGTTTGGGTTCGGAAAAGTTCCGGTTCTTGAATAATTTGAATGGAGCAATCTTAATTAAAAGGAGCAGCTTGTTAAAGTAAAGCTAACATTTCTGTTCGCTATCTTCAGGGTTACTGTGTTTTGAGAGCAGAAAACATTACAAAAGAATAGATCAACTTAGTCAGTCTTATGACTTAAATCATCTAAATCATTTCCCTCAGCAGAAAGAGCCCAAAATGATAATAGTCCGTTCTTGTCCTTCCTCAAGTTTTACCAATGAAACTTGAAGAGCCTACAACCCCTACATGATGAAAAGTTTTTACATCCTCCATTCTGGTTAGTTTGATCTGACAGATGAAAAGAATGCCACTTTTTTTGTAATGATTCACCAAATTAATTCTCCCTCTCTAATCAATATGCTATTTGGTGTATGTCAGCCGAGACGTACTTTGACATTTTGTGCATCACAGCTGTAAATTCAGATCAGCTTTACACTGTAAAAGGGTTCTCCCGTTCAAAGTCCAGAATATGATATTTTTTTCTCAATTCAAACATGCTCTGAATCAGTATTCTCATCCTGTCCTCCATGTAAATGTGCTATGCATTTGAGTTTACAGGCCTAGTGTGAAACAAGGACATTTTGAATGACAAGATGCATTTACATACAAGCACCCAGAAGTCAGAAAAATAATTGATAGGAGTCATCTATTTTCATTAAGCATCTGCTCTATTTATGAGTTTACCCACCTTCCTCATTTTTCTGTGCGTTTTCCACACAAGTCTACTCAATTGTAATCAACTGACACATAAAACACCACATTAGCGGACATTCAAAATGGAGAGGTCAATGAAGTTGTATATCTAATACAGACCATTTTTAAAGAGCTGTCTTTCAATTCCACAACCTTCAGGAACAAATTCCTTTTCTAAATGATACAGTTGTGACAAGGGTCAAATTCAACAGTGGAATAAACTCAGCTTTGTGCTAGCTGACAACATTTGGATAAAAGGAATAAGTGACTTATAAAATCAGAAATTACAACCTTACTTTTTTTTTAAAAGAGATGTGAACAACAGGTAATGATGAAGGGCCAAAGGTCAGAAGTACTGCATGATGTAACTTCAATCTCAAGCTCAGGGTCTTTGATTGGTTTCAGACCGAATCAAAGCTCTCAGGATCAGAAGCTAAAATAAAAGAGCCTTCAGCATTCAAGCCCATGATGTGAAGACAGAAGACCCTTCACTGCTGTTAGTATAAAGTACCAGTATATCCCAGAGGAAAAGGATGTAACTCCAGTTAAACATCGCTAGATTCATCCAAAAGGAGGTTCTTAAATCACGCAGAGGGTGGTGCATGTATGGAATGAGCTGCCAGAGGAAGTGGTGGAGGCTGGTACAATTACAACATTTAAAAGGCATCCAGATGGGTATATGAATAGGCAGGGTTTAGAGGGATGTGGACCATGTGTTGGCAAATGGGACTAGATTAATTTAGGATATCAGGTTGGCATGATGAATTGGACCGAACGGTCTGTTTCCGTGCTGTACGTCTCTATGACTTTAGGTGATAGCAGTTAGACTGTACCAGGGATTGTTGAAAAGCCAGTCGTTTTTGCACCTTTCCCCACCACATAGCAATGCTTCCAGGCTGACGCTCTGTTGCCTTGTTAAAAAGATACTGATGGCTAGATGAGAAGTTAAACCAGGATCATACCTACCCTGTCAGGTGGGCAGAAATATTCCCAGCTGAAAATGTGTTGCTGGAAAAGCGCAGCAGGTCAGGCAGCAAAGGAGCAGGCGAGTCGACGTTTCGGGCATGAGTCCTTCTTCAGGATTCCTGAAGGGCTCATGCCTGAAACGTCGATTCTCCTGTTCCTTGGATGCTGCCTGACCTGCTGCGCTTTTCCAGCAACACATTTTCAGCTCTGATCTCCAGCATCTGCAGTCCTCACTTTCTCCTAGAAATATTCCCAGCACCACTTCAAAGAGTTGCTGGTATCCTGGCCAACATTTATCCCTCAACAAACATTACTGAAAAAGAGTGGTCATTTTCTTGTTGGGAATTTGCTGTGCACAGATTATTTAAATATCAGAAATGCAGCAGCCAATGATTACAACTTCATAACAAAACAAAGTACTTAATTGGCTGCAAGTGCCATCTGAAATGGCTATACAAAGCCATTCAGATCTACGGCAATCAGGCATGGACCACAAATCCTAGTCTTACCAATGGTGCCCACAAAAGGCTTTTCCTCACAAGTCAGTAACACCAATAGAACCATGCATTGTTACATCCTGATGAAGGGCTTATGCTCGAAACGTCGAATTCTCTATTCCTGAGATGCTGCCTGGCCTGCTGTGCTTTGACCAGCAACACATTTGCAGCTGTGATCTCCAGCATCTGCAGACCTCATTTTTTACTCGAACATCTAAAGCTCTCCCCACTGTTATTCCCTTGGTACAGTTTGAAATCTGTCTCAATGTGGAGATAGACTAGAAAGTTCCATAGTTGTTTGAGTGCCTGAGCAAGGAGAAATAACAGCAAAATATTCTCCAGTCCCCTCTTAGAAACACTTTGTAAGAGTCAACAGGAGAGCAGGCTCGGAGATGTGAGAAGATTTCTTCACTAAATTAATTAAACCACAGTTGATGTGCTCTGTCTATATTTAGTAGGAGACAAAAAAAAAACTGCTGATGCTGGAATCCAAAATAGACAAACAGGAGGCTGGAAGATCATAGCAAGCCAGGCAGCATCAGGTGGTAGAGAAGTCAACAGTTGGTATAATCCTTCTTCAATCCTTAAGAAGAATGATATCTGAAACATTGACTTCTCCACTTCCCGATGCTTCCTGGCTTGCTCGTTCTCCCAGCCTCCTATTTATCTACTTGGTCAATATTTAAGCTGGGATAGACAAATATTAGTTTCTCAAGGAATCATGGGATGTGGAGAGATGGTAGGAAAGTCAAGGTGACACTCAAGATCAGCCATGATTGTATTACTTGTTGGAGAAGGCTCCACATGCCGTGTGGACTACTTAGAGTCAGAGAGATGTACAGCCCGGAGTTCTTGTAAACCTGGAGAAGGTGTCTGCAAAAGTAAACAGGAGGAGTTACGACTGACAGCAGCAGAAGGGTTTATGGTCAACTCCTGGGAGCAGCAGAAAAGCCCAAGATTTAATGCCAACAAAAACCTGGGATTGCAAATCCACCCAGTTTCCTGCTGCTTCACATTTCGGGGCCTGGCTCAGTCCTAGCAGCCTTGCCTCAGAAGTTCTTGTTCCACTTCAGGGATGTAGGCAAAACAAAAATCAGACCTACACTGCCAATGCAATACTGAAGTAGTGCTGGACTGTTGGGAAGTCACCCTTCATATAACAAATTAACTCAAGACCTATCAGCCCTCTCATGGTGAATACGAATAATATTATGGCACTTAAAGTCTGGTTGAAGATTTGTAGCTCGGGTGTCCGTTGTTGTGGTTCTGTTCGCCGAGCTGGAAGTTTTTGCTGCAAACGTTTCGTTCCCTGGCTAGGGAACATCATCAGTGCTATTGGAGCCTCCTGTGAAGCGCTGCTTTGATGTTTCTTCCGGTATTTATAGTGGTTTGTTCTTGCCGCTTCTGGGTGTCAGTTTCAGCTGTAGTAGTTTGTATGTGGGGTCCAGGTCGATGTGTCTGTTGATGGATGTTCTTGCCGTTTCCGGGCGTCAGTTTCAGCTGTAGTGGTTTGTATATGGGGTCCAGGTCTATGTGTCTGTTAATGGAGTTTGTGGATGAATGCCATGCCTCTAGGAATTCCCTGGCTGTTCTCTGTCTGGCTTGTCCTATGATGGTAGTGTTTTCCCAGTCAAATTCATGTTGCTGGTTGTCTGAGTGTATGGCTACTAGGGATAGCTGGTCGTGTCGTTTTGTGGCTAGCTGATGTTCATGGATGCGGATTGTTAGCTGTCTTCCTGTTTGTCCTATATAGTGTTTTGTGCAGTCCTTGCATGGTATTTTGTAAACTACGTTAGTTTGGCTCGTGCTGGCTATTGGGTCCTTTGTTCTAGTGAGTTGTTGTCTGAGTGTGGAAGTTGGCTTGTGTGCTGTTATGAGTCCTAAGGGTCGCAGTAGTCTGGCTGTCAGTTCTGAGACGCTCCTGACGTATGGTAGTGTGGCTAGTCCTTTTGGTTGTGGCATGTCCTCGTTCCGTGGTCTATCTCTTAGGCATCTGGTGATAAAGTTGCGTGGGTATCCGTTTTTGGCGAATACCTTGTATAGGTGTTCCTCTTCCTCTTTTCGCAGTTCTGGTGTACTGCAGTGTGTTGTGGCTCTTTTGAATAGTGTCCTGATGCAGCTTCGTTTGTGTGTGTTGGGGTGGTTACTTTCATAGTTTAGGACTTGGTCTCTGTGTGTTGGTTTCCTGTGTACCCTTGTGGTGAATTCTCCGTTGGGTGTTCTCTCTACTAACACGTCTAGGAATGGGAGTTGGCTATCCTTTTCCTCTTCTCTCGTGAATCGTATTCCTGTGAGTGTGGCGTTGATGATTCGGTGTGTTTTTTCTATTTCTGTGTTTTTGATGATTACAAAGGTGTCATCGACGTATCTGATCCAGAGTTTGGGTTGGATTTGTGGTAGGGCTGTATGTTCTAACCTTTGCATAACTGCCTCTGCTATGAGTCCCGAGATTGGTGATCCCATGGGTGTTCCGTTGATTTGTTCGTATATCTGATTGTTGAATGTAAAGTGTGTGGTGAGGCACAGGTCTAGTAGTTTAAGTATGCCGTCCTTGTTGATAGGTTCGGCCTCCTGTGTTCTGTTATGTATGTCCAGTAGGTTGGCTATTGTTTCTCTGGCTAGGGTTTTGTCAATTGATGTGAACAGTGCCGTCACGTCGAATGATACCATGGTTTCTTCTTTGTCTATGTGTGTATTCCTGATGATGTCCAAGAATTCCTGTGTTGATTGTATGGAGTGTTTGGATCCGCTGACTAGGTGTTTCAGTTTTTGTTGTAGTTCTTTGGCCAGTTTGTATGCTGGTGTCCCTGGTAGTGATACTATGGGTCTGAGTGGGATGTCTGGTTTGTGTACTTTGGGTAGTCCGTAGAATCTGGGGGTGTTGTTGCTTTCAGGTTTCATTCTTTGCTGGTCCGCTTTGGTTATCTGTCCGTTTTTTTGTAGATTCCTTAGTGTGTTGATTATTCTATTGGTGAGTTGTGGTGTGGGGTCGGAATCCTTCGTTTGGTAGGTGTTGGTGTCTGCGAGTAGTTGTTGTGCTTTATTGATGTAGTCTGATTTATCTAAGATGACCGTCATTCTGCCTTTATCTGCCGGTAGTATGATTATGTTCTTGAAATTTTTCAGTGCTTTCAGTGCTTCCCTCTCCTTGGTGTTGAGGTTATGTGTATGTCGTTTTCTTATCATCATAGGTACGACCGTTTGTCTCACTGTTTGTTGTGAGACAAACGGTCGTACCTATGATGATAAGAAAACGACATACACATAACCTCAACACCAAGGAGAGGGAAGCACTGAAAAATGACAAGAACATAATCATACTACCGGCAGATAAAGGCAGAATGACGGATATGATAGGTGGAAGGAGGTCAAGGTGAGGGTGATAGGCCGGAGTGGGGTGGGGGCGGAGAGGTCAGGAAGAAGATTGCAGGTTAGGAGGGCGGTGCTGAGTTGAGGGAACCAACTGAGACAAGGTGGGAGGAGGGGAAATGAGGAAACTGGAGAAATCTGAGTTCAACCCTTGTGGTTGGAGGGTTCCCAAGCGGAAGATGAGGCACTCATCCTCCAGCCGTCATGTTGTTATGTTCTGCTGGTGGAGGAGTCCAAGGACCTGCATGTCCTCGGTGGAGTGGGAGGGAGAGTTAACATACAGCTTAACTTGCTGTGTCTCCAAATTCACAGTTGCACAATTCCAGGCGTGTTTATTCCATTGCAACAACATCTGCACTTCAGAAGTACGTCACTGGATGTAAAGCTTTTTGGAGCACTCTAAGTTTATGAAATTACATTCTAGAGGAACAATATTTCTGATTTATGTACTCATCATCAGAGCACAGTTTCTGGACCCAGAAGCCTGCAAGGCTGTAGCCTGAATCAGTCCATGAACATTACTGGAAACAAACTGTGATGGTTTCTAAAACAAAACAAATTACAAAGAAATTTTGACAATAATGGTACATTTCTATTCTGACCTGCATGATGTCCAAATGATGTGGTTATTTCTTTATCTACTCAACTGCCTATGTACACAATTGTGTAAGAAATCTCCTTCCCAAGGTTGCAATAGCTTTCTTTAAAAAGTCAATTTCAATGCGTTATCACTGTTCAGACTAACATTTATTGCCCATTTCTAGTGGTACATCTTTCTTAAACTGCTCCACTCTGCCATATACAATATTGCAGTAGTTTAATATGAATTAGTGACTTACTACAACACTTAAGACAGTTAAGAGCCAACCATGTTATTGTGGGACTAAACTCATATCTAGGCCAGGTCAGACAGGAGGAAGAGCTTCCCAGGGCAGTAGAGAACGATCTGGATTTTACACCAATCCGAGAGCCTCATTGTTATTTTCAACAATTTTCAAATGTTGCAAAATCTATGAAACTGAATCTAAATTCTCAAACTGTTACAACATGATTGAAAGGTAGATCCCTTCGATTATTAGGCCAGCAATGAAGTAATGACACTGCCATATCTCTATGAAGTGTTTACATATAAATAGCATACCTGACAGGACTAGACCTGACCTGACAAGTATGAATGCAAACATAACTGAGTCCTGTTTAGCTATGCTGTAAACCGTGTAGCATTTCTGCTTCAGACAATTGCTTTATTATCAAAGTAAAGCAGAAATATATATTTGAGACTCTCGGCTCCACTCGAGGCTGTACACTTTTTTCCCCCTGCCATATAATTTAAATTTTTTGACTGGATGCAAAATCGAGAAAGTGGTTTTGCACTTCTCATAGTTGCCAGTAAAGAGGTTTTTGATGTTGAACATACACGTTTACAGCACATCGCTTCTGTCAGTACAGGAGGAAGCAAGAGGATGCAACAATGGAGGAAATGAAACAGCCACAGAAATCGAGGGCAAGGATAAAGAGCGGGGTTTAGGGGATGTTTGTGGAGCCAACCAAGAATGTTCTCGAAGATGATAACTGCACGAGTGTTAAATTCTTCTGCTCAATGAGTCCTAACCCTGAATAAGCTCAGTTACTGCCTTGTTTTGACCAAATTCACAAAAAGGGTTTGGATAAACAAATGCTCAGTTTATCCAAAATGTTTATCGTATGCTTGGAAAGCTTCACTCACCATGAAATCCCTTTTCAGGGAAGTCTCACAACAATAAAAAAAAGTTGGGATAGAGGAGAGGAGGCTTTTACTGTCCTATTCAGAGCATGTGACATTACCTTGGGCACGATGACATGGGTACAAAGACACATAAAAACTAGAACAGTGAAAAAAGGAGGCAGAAGCAAATCTACCAGTTTTAATACATATTTGCATTAAAATGGGGAGGGGCAGAAAAACAATCAGCTTTTGAAGATGACACTATGAAGAGAGGCTACACTTGGTTTGTTTTCCTAACAGCAGCGAATACAAGGGGACACCTGATTGAGGTACTTAAGACTGGGAGGGGTGTGGGCAGGTTGGAGAGGAAGGAGCTGTTCCCCTCAGTTGCAGGGTCAGTAATAAGGGGCCATCATTTTAAGGTGAAAGGCAAAGTTGGAGATGTTTTGAGGAGAGACTTCTTCACCCAGGGGCAGGTGGGGATCTGAAATGCACTGCTTAGAGGGTATCAGAGGTGAAAAACTTCACAGTATGCACTTCGAATGTCTAAAGTCCAAGCCAATGAACCACATGCTGGAACGTGGGAGTAGTGTAGATAGGTGATTGTTTTTTTTGTCAGCGCAGACTAGATGGGCAAAAGGGCCATTTCTGGACTGTCTGACCGTAAGTCTAGATCGAAAACAACAAATGTACTCCTAGCAAATGTCAGCTTTCTCCCAATACTTCTGTCTTGGATTTATAGCTTAAAAAATGGTTTCCTCTTCCATACATAAAATATATTGGGGATAGGTTAGCTCAGTTGGCTGGATGGCTGGTCTGCAAATGGCAGAGTGATGCAAACTGTGTGGGTTCAATTTCCACACCGGCTGATGTTACCATGAAGGACTCTCTTTCTCAACCTCTCCCCTCACCTGAGGCATGGTGACCCTCAGGTTAAACCACGACCAGCTGTCTGTCTGTCTCTCTCTCTCTCTAATGACAGAGCAGCCCTATAATCTGATAGATAAATGTAATGTCTCCATAGTTCTAACAAACAAACAAAAACATATTGATATCCCACTTTGTGGGCCTTTAAGATGGAACTATCCAAGTAATACACAACTTAGAGACAGTGAGGACTGCAGATGCTGGGAAGTCAAGAGTCGATAAAGGGGGAGGCTGGAAAAAGTGCAACAGGTCAGGCAGCATCTAAGAAGCAGTAAACTCGACATTTTGAGTCGGGACCCTTCGCACACAACGTCCAACTGCCTTAACTTTGCATGTCAACATTCAGTCCAGTCAGTGGGGAGCTAGCCAACTTTTAATGACCCATTGTCTCATACCAGGTTTCCAACTGAGATGTTAAAATGGTTTAAAATCAGTGATAGCTTAATGCAATTGTTCTGAAATGATTCCGCATTTTCAACATTTGCACTGCCATCTCCAAATTTAATTCACAAACAAATCAGCAAGTCAGTTCCCCATCATCCCCCATTCCTGTACAGTCCCATCTACAGTAATTCCCACCATACCACCCTCAAACCCCGTGAAGGGCTAAGCCTCTGTTCAATAACTCCCCAGTTGAAACACCTCAAATCCAAAATTGAAAGCAGGACCAATATTTGATATCTGCGTTGGCATTTTTAAATTCCTTTAAAAAAAAATCTTTATTTTTGAGATGGAGTAGATACGCATTTCACAGAATCCAATAAAACTATCATTCCCACAGAAAACAGCATTCCAGTTATTGAAGCATCACGAGAATGATTAAAGTCTAGTGTGCTCCAAGGATTTTCAGCTTGAATAACAATGCAAACCAACAGATGCAACTTGATTTAACCAAAATGGCTAAACAGAGATGGTTTGCAACTACCAGCAGATACCAAAAATGTCCCATCGCACTTGCATTGCTAGAGTCCCATCACAGACTGCATGGCCCTTTCAATGCTCTGAAATGGACACAAATCTGTCAGAGTTGAAGAGACAAAAACTTCACCTGCCAATGTGTATAAAAGCAAAAGTATCACTGTCGGATCCAAGTTTAAAAAAAATCAGTAACTGAAATTTAGGACATTAACTCATTGCTGTTTTGGGGCTTGCTATATGCAAATTGAGTGCCACAATTTCAATATGATAACAGAAATGACACTTCAAAAGTGTTTATGCAACATTGTCAGATTACCAACAAGGGAGCTGGTCAAGATTCAAAGTCAGCTATTAGTTCACCACTTTTAAAAATACGCAGAAGCTTCATTCAGGGTAGCAATTTTCTCCCATGAAACATGACACTACCTGGTAAAACTTCTGCAGTGATACTGCCTGGAATTGGGAACCTTCTGTTTTTCATTCAGGTTTTTACCCATGGGAGCAATATGAATAGTTTCTGACGCAATGTGCTCTCTCTGTCCAGTGAGAACTCAGGCAAATAAGATACTCTCCATGTTTTATTGCGAAACAAAGTGAGAATACAGAGCCCATAAATGTCAGCAATCACCTTGGTTGAAAGGCAGTAGAAAAAAGGAAGCAGGGCATAATATGGTGATTAGGAGACACTAAATTGGGTTTTAAATCTTGAAAATGATCAAAAAATAGGTAACAGAGAGGTTTGGGCAAACAAAATATTTGCAAGACTTATTGGAAAAGCACAAGATCGAGAAACATCAAGGAGATTCGTTTTGGTCAGAAGGACATCTAGAGATATTGAAAGAACAGGGTACAACACCAAGAAGATGCAGGAGAGGATGGGATCTGGGTACATACATGTTTAAGTAATTGAAAGTAGCTGGACAAGTTGAGAGGGCATACAGCATCCTGGTTTTATTAATACAGGTAGAGAGTACAAGAGCATGGAGGCAATGCTGAGCTGAATAAAACATCAGTTCAGCCTCAACTAGAGTACTCTGTCCAAACACTTTAGCAAGGACGTGATGGCATTGGCGAGGGCACATTTTAAAAAAAAATGATACAGATTCCAAGGCTGACTAACCTGTCATGAATAAGGATTGGAGTTCTTTCTTTAGAGAACAGATGACTGACAGGGGCTGTGATGAAGGTATTCAAAATCTTGAAGGGTCTGGACAGAGTAGATGGGGAGAAATCATTTCCACTCATAAAAATATCAAGAATGAGAGGATGCACATTAAGAGTAATTGATAAAAGAAGCAAAACAATGACATGCGGAAGAAAAAAAGCTGAGTGAAATGCTTCCCCAAGTCTGTGGTAGAGAAAGGTTCAATTGAAACATTCAACAAAGTGAATTTTAGTTATCTGTAAAGGAAAAATGTGCAGGTTTATGGAGAAAGAGGAGGAGCATGGCACTGCGAAAATTGCTCAGAGAGATGATGCTGATACAATGGGCCAAAAGGTCTCCTTCTGTGTTGTAACAATTCTGGATTTTTGGAACTAATTGGATAGTTCTCCTCAGAAGCTAATACAGGGCCAATAGGCCAAAGGACTTACAGATTCTTAATAGACATTTCTTAGCTTTACGGAACAAATGAGATAAAGTAAGGCATATTGTAATGACCTTTGAGTCAAACAGAGGGAGGCTGTAGGGAACAGAAAAGACAGATAGGATGACAGAGTCAGGAGAAACATTGAGAGGAATGTTTTTTTCAACAATGTTTTTTCAAACCCTTTGTAGCAGAGGAAATGAACAAGCATTCTACTTGAGGCAAGTCATATTGAGGCCAACATTGTTCTTTAAAGAAAGGGCCATTTGTTTCAGCTTTCAGTTTGCCTTGTATAGATAGAAGAAGCAACTTTGAAGAAGTAAAAGAATCCAAAGTGTCATTGTCCCACAGCAGGGTAGAGACAAGACTTAGGTGTTATGATTCAGCAACTGCATTGAGAGAATTCTAGATGTTGTGCCATCTCAAGTCAGTTATTGAATGTGAAGTGAAATCATTTGCAAGGCGGCAAACTGTGGTTACGTGATAGAATGAAGGATGTCACTGATGTAAAGAAAGAGCAGTGTGACAGAAAGGATAAAACTTAAGGAACAGCAAGTTAATTGAAAAAAGATTCAATTGTCAATCATTATCAAATTGTGAAAAGAATGGTGAAAACAACACATTCATTCTGGGACAGGCTAAACAGAGACATGCACAGGAATTCCTAGAGGCTGGCATTCAAACTGGAACTGAATCAATAAATACACCGATTTGGACCAGATTTACCAACTACTGAGAAAAATGAAAAACCTCTGAGGAAATGAGATCACCCACCTTAAGAGACCAAGAGACAAATATAGAAAGCGGGACATAACACCAGAGCTTCACCGGAGTCTCACTGATTAGATTAGATTAGATTACTTACAGTGTGGAAACAGGCCCTTCGGCCCAACAAGTCCACACCGACCCGCCGAAGCGCAACCCACACATACCCCTACATATACCCCTTACCTAACACTACGTGCAATTTAGCATGGCCAATTCACCTGACCCGCACATCTTTGGACTGTGGGAGGAAACCAGAGCACCCGGAGGAAACCCACGCAGACACGGGGAGAACGTGCAAACTCCACACAGTCAGTCGCCTGAGGTGGGAATTGAACCCAGGTCCCTGGCGCTGAGGCAGCAGTGCTAACCACTGTGCCAATGTTATCCAGCACGTGACAAAATGTCTGAAACCAAACCTTCCAGCTCAGTGAGCAAACTTACAACCTGAACTTCAACCTGAGCAACAAATCTTCTCAAAAAAAATAAAAATTCAGGTTCTATGTTTATGTAGTTATTTTATTCAATCTGCTCAGACATATGATGACACAACACCAGGTAGGCCTGGACCTGGATCTTCTGGCCCAGAGGCAGGAATGTCACCATTGCGCCAGAAGACCCTATTGAATATTGATGTAAATATTTTCCATTCAACCTGTTCAGACAAAGTACAACACACAGCTGGAGCAGATGAGACTTGAACCCAGGCCTGCCAGAGGCCCCACAAGAACTCTTAGATTAGATTAGAGTCCTACAGTGTGGAAACAGGCACCTTCCAACCCAACAAGTCCACACCAACCCTCCGAAAAGTAACCCACCCAGACCCATTTCCCTCCGACTAATGCACCTAACACTATGGGCAATTTAACATGGCCAATTCACCAAACCTGCATATCTTTGGACTTTGGGAGGAAACTGGAGCACCCGGAGGAAACCCACACAGATATGGAGAGAATGTGCAAACTCCATACACAGTCGCCCAAGTCTGGAATCGAACCTGGGTCCCTGGTGCTGTGAGGGAGCAGAGCTAACCACTGAGCCACCGTGCCACCCATATTTTGTTTTGTACGTAAAATATGCAAAAAGCCACCGCTCTCTGCATATTTATGTGCAAAACAAAACAAAATTATTAACACGTGATAGCTCAAACTGTGGCTCACACAGAGACCAACTTTCATCACTGGTCCACACAGTTCACTCAAAACAGCAGAGGACGATGCAATTGGTTTAAATAAAATCCAAAAGAACAGCGGATCTTGCGAATTAGAATTTACAATGATCACAAATGGTGTAAGTCTCTGCAAATTCTTATAGGAAGGCATTGTGTGGACCCAGGCCTTCTGATTGGCAGATTCAAATGGTGCTGATTACTGCTTCCCGCACCACAAGTAACAATTAGAAGGGAAAGAAAATCCACAAAATATAATTTTTAATTTAAACCACAACCCTTTCTGCGGCACTGACAACTGTATGAAGACATTCCTATTTAGATAGTAGCAATTCTTTCAACGGAATGCAGCTGGGCAATTTTATAGTAAAGTATGCATTCTCAGTGTTACTCTAAATTTGTTTTTGCATACCACTAAATCAAACATTATCTCGGTCCACCTGCACCATATATCTACTGTTATTTAAATTAGTATTTGACTTAATGTCTCACTGAATGATCAGGTAATAATGGAGAGATTTTAAAACACTGACTAAACAGATATTTAAACAAAAACCTATTATTTGGACATTCTATCAAATGTATTTTCAATTTACACAAGCCTAGAGGGCCTGGAGGACAACAATAGATACTGTATTATAAATAAAGACAATTGCAGATAGTCCCCCACATTTTGCTGTCAGAGATGGCACTGTTTTACTATCGTCAGTCATCTTATGCATTTGTAGATGAGGCATCATTTCAGCTTATTACCCTGTTGATGGCATATTTCAACTTTTCACTCAGTACAGCAATTGCTATTGCCACACAAACACTTCACGCCGCCATGCTACACTTCCCTTTAGGCATTAATAAGCAACTGGAGTCATTGAGTCATAGAGATGTACAGCATGGAAACAGACCCTTCAGTCCAGATATCGCAACCCAATCTAGTCCCACCTGCCAGGACCCAGCCCATATCCCTCCAAACTCGGCCCAAGTTCAACTCCCACTTCAGAGGCATATAGGTTCATCCCATTTCTTCACAGCCACATGTGCAGAAAGCCAATCTGTATTACTGTCAGCATCCAGCCTGGTCAAGTGAGGAAGGTTAGCAACGGGAAGGACATGTAAGACCAGTCAGATCAGCCTAACATCGTCGCTATCCTATGTGAACATATTAAAAAACTTGAAAAGATAAGGAAAGTATTTTAGATGTTAATCAAATTTAAAGGTGACAGTTACTCAAATTAGTACCATAGGAGCATTCAAGTTGTTATCAGTCAATAATCTAATTAGCACCACAAATATGCCACTATCACCCATTTACTGGAAACAGGACCACAATAAAAATAACACACGTTGATGGAAGTGCAGCAAAACATGTTTCAAAAATTGAATGTACGGCTCAGGACATCCTCTTCATTGCTCACCTTAAATTTATCTCCAAAATATACTTAGTATCTGAGCGCAGACCAGATGATTAGCTTGTTGGTCAGATTAACAACAAGAACACAGGGTTGGATCTCCATTCTGGCTGATGCAGCCTTGGGGCCTACTCTTCACGATGCCTAAGTTGAACAACCAATCATGACACCGTGCCATGATTCAGCAGATTGTCAGCAAGACGTAGAATCATGGTGGAGAAGTCAAGAATAAGAAATGAAATCTCCACTCAATCTCTACACGCCAAGACAACAGGACAGATAACAAGACATTGACTCTGCATTAGTGGCCCTGCTTTCTCAAAATTGGATGCCATAAATCAAACGCTATCTCGAGTAGAGAGGCAAAGGATTAAATAACCCATTGTATTTTGGCTATACAAGGTGCCATGCAGATATTAAGCCAAAGAATGGCAGCTGAGTAGGGAAATTCCAATGGTAGGGTGGCACTAAAACCGAACAATGTCACCATTAGGCTGTCAGAGAAAACACTGAGATAACAGCTGTAGGATTTTACTTACAAGACAACTTTGTCACCCTACAGGCGGCCCTCTTAATCCCTCTTGAGCAGTTTAATGTAATTTCACGTGCCACTCCACTTTTGTTGATCAGTCTCATTTTTGAATGTTCTCGGTTTTCAGAGTTAAAGAAAATTAACTTGTCAAACAGAAATCTTACAAATTTCTGAGAACTCTTATTGTTATCCCCAAACTGAAAGATACACAATGACTGCATTTTACCAGTCTAACACAATATGATAACCAAACATGAATAATAGCTATACATTTTAATGTGAGTCAGCCTCGTAGTATTTTGAGTAAGGAGACACACCTCAAAATTTACCTGACTGTTACACAATCGAGGCTGCCTTTAGCAATCAGTAGGGAGCAGTTGAAATGTTAAAAAGAATAATTCTTTTGACAGAATCATGTAAACTGCATGTGACTTTATAACCTTAGAGAAATGCATGAAAGAGAATGTTATTGCACTTTGCATGGTCATAATTTATTCAAACAGTGAAAACATAGTCCAGATGGAATACTGTTTGGAAGGATTTGCATGAAATGAGACAGAAACCTCAGACTCTATTCAGTGAAGATTTTCCTCCTGGGGCCATAACTATTTAGGAATAAGGAAAATAGAATAGAAAAATACAAGAGGATGGTCATTTCAATGAAATAGATTTGCAAATTAAAAATGAGTATGGTGCATCACACATAGAACTGAACATTTTTCAACGACTTGGAACACAGACTTAAAAAAAAATCACAACACCAGGTTATAGTTCAACAGGTTTATTTGAAAGTACAAGCTTTCAGAACATTGCTCCTTCATCAGGTAGCTAGTGAGATAGGATCATAGGACACAGAATTTATAATAAAAGATCAAAGTGCCATACAGCTGATATGATGTATTGAATAAACCTAGATTGCTGTTAAGTCTTTACAGACGAAACTTGATTATCCGGCATTCGATTATCCAAATATTGGATTATGTTGCAAGATCCAAAGTCCGGATGCCCAGCTAAACTATGTTATCTGGCATTCAATTACCCGGAATTCGATTAACCGAATGAAATACTCCCCGCCTTGTCCTGTGGATAATTGAGATTCCTCTGTAATCACTAAGAATGGATTGCAGGTTTCACTCGATTAATATGTAAATCCCAGAACTTCTTTCAAGTCAAATTCCCAAGATAACTGAAGGCTTTATTAAAAGGAGGGGACAACTCAGCTCAGATTAAGGTGTGAGGTTAGAGTCTGTCTGTATTCCAACCTTGAGTCAGACCGATTCTATTTCCAAAGTTGGAATGTAGAAAATGTGACCTGGACTGACAGCCTACAGATAGTGTGCTTTTAGAACAATATAGAATGCACCTGCAAATACAAATCTGCAAAATTTGGTGTTGTATGATTTTTCAGTTTGTTCACTCCAGTTCAACACCAGCACCTCCACATCATGGAACAGAAAAGACTACATTCCTCAAGCCCACTCTGCTCTTCGATATGATCATGGCTGAGCTCATCTCAGCCTCAATTCCATTTTCCTGCTCACTCCACACAACTCTTCAACCCATTACTAATTAAAAATCTGTCATACCCCTCCATAAATTTACTCCATGTCCCAGATTCAATCACATTCTAGGGTAGTGAATTCCACAGATTCATGAGCATTTGAGATAAGCAAGTTCTCCTCAACTCGGTTTTAAATCTGTCAACCTTTATTCTAAAACTATGACCCCTCATTCTAGATCCCACAATAGGACGTTACTCTGTCAATCTCCTTTGGCATCTTGTATGCCTCAATTAGATCACCTCATTCTTCTAAACTCTACAGGGAAGATTGCTTTAACAGCCTGTACACCTGGTTAATCCTAAATATACATTTGCAATTGCCTATATTTTTCAAACGAAGGGGTAATATAGATTATTCAAACAGGCAAGGGCACACACTTTCTGTCAGCAGATGAGCCTATATACTCTATCCCACATTATAAAGAAATCATGCCAGCAGAGTGTCGACATGAGAATTAGTCATTTTGTTTTTAGAAAAGAGGCAAAGAAAGATTTAATTCCCTCTTTACGTAAGTTTGGAAGCTGTAGTGTGCCAAGTTGGGACTTAGTCACATTTCCAATTCTGCCCCCGATTGACGCTCTTGTTTTGACACTTGTTGACCATTCCAATTTTGACACTCTTCTGGATTGAAGGTTTATAACGCGTTAGTATTTGGGAACTTGGATTCCGAAGTAGAGGGAAATGGGATTTTAGTTTTAGTTATGTAAAAAGAACTTTTTCATGTAAAATATATGAATAATACAGTCAAATAATTCATTTTCAACAATTAGCTCAAAACAGCATTTCTACAAAAAAAAAATGCAGCTTCAGTTAAATCACTAGATAAGCTACCTGGTAAGGTGACCACTGAAGAGTTTACAAAGTTGAACGTATACAACCAACAAAGAGAGGGGCTAGATATTACAAGCAGACTTAGTTCAGAGGTAGTAAAGATCCAAATCAGCAGACAGGGTAGTTTTAGCTTTGGCAATCACTACGGAGAGCTGAAAATAAGTCTCAAACTCTTTTAGTAATCCAAATGGATGGGGCTGGAGCACAGTCCTGTGCTTTTCTTAGGATTCTGTGAGGACAAGTTAGCCTGAATGGTTTCTCTGGGAGAGATGGAGAAAATCATACCTGGTGAATGTGCAGAAAGTCACTGAAAGGAAATGCTTAAGACCTCATCCTTTGGGTATGTCACAATACACAGAGGTAGTGCATGGCAAAACAAGACCCACAACCCTTGGCATCATCACCAATGTGAATATTTGATTAAACCAAAGTGTAGTCAGCTTGTGTTTTACATCATATAGATATAACACTTTGTCAGGTTAAACACAGTTGCAATTTTGCTATAAATGGACATTTCTGTGAGATCAGATTCAAAATATGCAACTATGATAACAAACATTTTAAATACTAAATTTTATAGTATGTACAGAGCAGCTCCATATCCTTCTCATTGTGTTCAGTGTTGGTGATGCTTAAAGGACCATGGGTTCGGGTCTAATACACAATATTCTCACCTCTGGATTAATTCTCATTCCTGGTTCTGAAACCTTTGTATGCACTAAATTGTAGGATATAATTGAAAGCACCCTCCTTCAGCTGAGCTGTTAAATGAAACCCCTTTTAGGACAGTGCGAAAAGTTTGCACACCTCTATTCTAAAAGGGAGGCAGGAGATTCTCCCACATGCCTCCCCAAGCATGGCATTGCAAACAATTGACTGGTTATTCATATTTTTTGCTGGATACATGATTTAGGTTCTCACAAAATAGCTAGCACATTTGCCCCAAAGCAACTCTAATTGCACTTCAAATGAATTCATGTATAAAATACTTTGACATGTTCTGAGAAATTTTAGCAAAATATATAAATGCAAGCTCCACCCCTTTTTCCTTTAACTGCCACAACATCACAATTCTTCCCAAGATACATCATTTATTCCAGAGGTATACTGACTATAAAAACTTGAAAAACATCAATAAATGGACATCTACAATACTGTACTTGGAGTTACTACAGTTCCATGGAATAAAAGTCAAGTAGAAATTATCACCAAAAACACGTGTTCTCTCAAAATCTAAAAGACTTGACAATGTGACGAGGTGAAAGCATTACTTGCCCACACATGTGAAAGAATGAAATAAAATGAGATAAATACAGGAATGAAGGGCTGGTCAAATGAGGAATGGTTGAGGATTCGGAGTCTGTTCTCGATGGAGCTTAGAAGGATGAGCGAGTATCTTATTGAAACTTCCAGAATACCAAGAGACCTGGATAGACTGGAGGTAAAAAAGGCGTTTCCACCCCTAGGAGAGACTTGGACATGACACCACAGCCCCAGTGTGAAGGGATGACTCTTTAGAACTGAGCTGAGAAATTTCTTCAGCCAGCAGGTGGTTAATCTGTGGAACTCATTGCCTCCCAGGGCTGTGGAGGCCAAGTCGTTGAGTGCACTTAAGACAGACAGACAGATTCTTGATTCATAAGGGGATCAAAGGTAATGGGGAAAAGGGAGGAAGGTGGGATTGAGAAACATATCAGCCATGACTGAATGGCACAGCAGGCTGAAAATGAACTGAATGGTCTGATTCATAAGTCAAGTACTTTTACAGTAATTGCCACAAAAAAAATTAGACTCTTGGTATCTTCAGTGAGGTTGCAATATTAGCTCAGCTCAGATCCATTTGTGGTTTTCTTCGGCCTGGTGGGGCTATAAACAGTTAATCTGCATTCTGACTCATGTCAGGCAGAACAGCAAGTGTAATTACATGGTACGATGCAGGCTTTAATAGGTTGTGTATTACAACTGGAGACAGTAAACTAATAAACTCAAAATCCTCCACTTCACAGTGGAATATACTGAATTGTATGGTACAGCCAGCAGATGGCTAAACAAAACCACATTGTGCATCCTCTATCATGGACTAGATCTTTTTCTTCTTATTTTCCCTGTGAACCTCTTAAGAATTTTAAATATGTGTATTCAATTTGACCAATCCCAACTGCAAGCTGCCAGCTAGTGGAACAGTATCTCACAATTCTATTCTGATCTGATGTGATTAAAAACTGAAAAGAAAACAACAAACAAGTACATCTGCGTGTTTTCCTAAGCTACCCAGCGGTTTATATAAAGACTGAAACAAGTAGATGCATGTTCCCACTGAAGCATGATTCATGCTTGCTTGCTTCACATGAGCAATTGGTCCAATCCCCAATGCTAGCTGCAATAATAGTTCTCCAGTTTCCAAAATGGAGGAACCGCACTGAGAGCGGTTAATTCTAAATGAGATCAAAACTAGATTTCCCCAAACTATTTAAATACACTTCATACCAACTCAGTGTGTCAAAGTGCTTGCAGACATTATGAAAAAAAAGCTACTTAGTATCTCAAATGAATCGCAGTTAATTCCTTACAATGGATTTGAACCAAAGCATTTATCAAAAAATATTCATAGATCAAGTTTTCAGCCTTGTAGCCACCCCCTTCTCCACAGCCTCTAGTGCTTAGTATCAACCCAATCAGGTCACAGGTCATGCTGATGTATTCCCATAGTTGTACTGAAGCACATGTTTATTATGCAATGACAACACTGGATTATAAACTTTCCTCACTTCTATAAAGGGCTTGTCAGACAAGGAAATACATTCCAACCAAAACAAAAAAAAAAGCAAAATATCTCAGTTGCTGGATATTTGACATAATAACAGAAAATATTGGAAATACTCAAACTCAGGTAGGATCTGTGAAGAGAGAACCAGAGTGAATATTTCATATTAAAGATCATTCCGAGAAAAGGTCAGCAAGTTGACTTGTTAATTTTGTTATCCTCTCCATTGAGGCTACGAATTTACTCAGTACTTGCACAATTTATGTTTCATTTTAACCAAAATAGCACTATCAATAAATTCAATTTTTTTTAAACACTCAGGTTTTTTCCAATTGATTTTTATTTTCTTAAAATTGATACTCAGTGCTTTAATGCTCCCAAGTCTTTGTTCAGAATCTCAGATTACTTTCTGTTCTTCTCCTTTTGACTGGGAATATGACCACTTTAGTTTCAAATGTGCCTCACCCACGTACATGACGTCGACCTAAAGTTTCAGGTAAGTTCAAATCAATAGACAGTAATCAAGCAGAGGCGATTCCAGCTGAAACCTTTGTAGCCCAGAGACACAAAAAGTGAAAGCTGCTATGCTCGTTCTATTATAGAGTCACAGAGTCAGAGTTGCACAGCATAGAAACAGACCATTCGGTCCAATTCGTCCATGCTAACCAGATATCCCAGCATTTGGCCCATATGCCTCTAAACCCATTTTATTCATGTACCCATCCAGATGACTTTTAAATATTGTCATTGTACCAGCCTCCACCACTTCCTCATGCCATACATGCACCACACTTTGCATGGAAAAGTTGCCTCTTAGGTCCCTTTTAAATCTTTCCCCTCTCATGCCCTTTCTCATCCAACTCAAGAGAGCTGGAGATTAAACTCAGGCCTACCTAGTTTCATGTAATTAATTACATTTACCATTAGAGGAACAATAAATGGGCCAGGAATGAAAACACTGACATTTTTCATTCAATGAAATTTTCAGAATACCTATGAAATGTTGCTGACTATTTAGTGCAAAGTTTTTTTAAAAAAAAGAGAATCCTACACATGAGGATTCAATACCCTCTTGGTATTGGGGTGATGTCCCAAAATGGTTATGTTCCTCTATGACTTTAGCTCTTCCTGTCTCTGAAACATTCTACAGCCAACCCACTGAGCACTCTGTGACTATGCCCCACCCTCATTGTCCCAATGATGGCAGCCATGTTGTCAAGGCCTGAGGTTCTAGATTTCCTTCCTTAAATCTGTCCACCTTGCTTTCCCTCTTGAAGAAACATCCTTATAGATTTAGCTCTTTGACAAAATTTAGGTCACCTGCCTTTTTTTTGGATAGTCAATCTTCAAAAGGCTTTACCATATTAAAGGGACAACGTAAATGCAAATTGTTATTGAATGCACTATATCCGATTGGGTGAAAAGATGCACTACAGTGAGCCAAATGCCAATGTTGTGTACACTGCCTGGTATCACAATGTCATCACCTTTTACTTGGCAACATATCCATCATCAATTGGCAAAATTTCATTTCTAAAACAATTGTCAACAGGGTTTTAAAAATATAATCAGTGGGATTGGCTCAGGATCAGAAGAATCACCAGGTCAGCCTCCTTTTTATTCCTCAACCCCTGCACAGATACGTCTTTGGTCTTTGAACTCAACAGAAAAAAAAAATGGATTATAAAAGGGGCACTGCTCATTATCAACAACGGAGAAGTAAAGACTGGCAGAACAGGGTAAACCAGAGACACAGAGATACACAATACACCCAGCAATTCAACATTCCTTGTTCACGAGGGAAAAAACAAAGAGCTGATATTTCTCCTCTACAAAACGCACCACATTTAAACTGCAAGAAATATTAAACTGATGTTTAAAAAAAACCTGAGTGTTCTGGAAGCAAATGCTTACTCAACTATTTTGTTATAAAGTGATGAGACACATTTTGAAACATAATGTATTCAATATGGTAATAAAATATAATTACTTTTAATAATCCCATCATCTCATCCGTTCTTTTAATTAACTAGAATTTGCTCTGCCACTGTCCTATTAAATAGGGAATTAATGGGAATGTGCATTAGTGGAAGACAAAAATAGATTGACTCCCAATAGCTCAATCGATCAATTACTGCCAGATATGGGTGCAGGCTGGAAGGTTCTCATTCAAGCCTGAGCCTGTGCTGTGTTAGCTCATCCCAGAAAAGGCAGCCCAGTTAGTTCCCACATAGAACTAACAGTGTGGAAAAACACATGGTTCCCTGAAATGATCAGGATCCTGGACATCTGAAGTTCTTCCACATCCCATATCCACCCACCTACTCTGCTTGCCGACCTGTATTGGATTCTAATGCAGGCTTGATTTGAGAATGCTAATCCTTGATTCCAAATGTCTCCATGACCTCAGTCCTCCCTCTGCAGATCTGTGCTCCTGTCTGAAACAATTCTGACTTGTACACAACCCAGATTTTCATCATTCTAACTCAGTCCTAAGCTTCTAAACTGCCTCCCCAAATCACCATCTCTCCCTTCCTTTCAGAAACTTCTTAAAAACTTACCATATTATCCAAGTTTTTGGAGCTCCTGCTCTAATATCCACTTGTATGGTTTTTGTACGATGCTACTCTTTAACAAGATTATGTTGTCCTTGTTTCTTTTCCAAAAGGGGTTGTAAAAGGCAGAGGTTCCAATATGTCTGGAAATATCTACTTGAGAAGACAATGAAAGGGGAGTAGCCAGTACTCTCAGTTCAGGGTTTGGATTGTTATGGTTTGGCTTGAGCAAGCTGATTTGTTTGCAGCTGCTGGTCAAGTTTCAGCTGGGAAACTAGAGAAGCTGCTGGGAATCCAAAGAAGCAGTTCCACGCTGACCCTGTCTCTCTGACATCTCTGCTCTAAGAACCGGTGTTTGATTTTACTGTTTTTGCCAAGGGAGTGTTTGTGGGGATGTTGCAAGTATTTGGAACATCATCATTAAGTTGCGATAGCCGAATGGGTTTTCAGATAAATTACGTTATTCTGAATTATGTTTTGTTTAAAACTGAGTGCTTGGGCCAGCTGCATCATTCCTGGTATATCCACTCTACAGTGGCTTAAAATAACTGGAAAAGTTAGGGTCTGGGCTACCTTGTTGAAATATTTTGAGGGGGTCTGGCCTGGTCCATAACGGGTTCAATGCCAAACTGTGTACGATAAAGCTTCTGTGGAATGGTTTAGAAAAATATCACAGGTGCTGATATAAATATGAGTTAATGCGTGCATGGATGTCACACGAGGAGAACATGGGTCAGCCAGGATGCCTTGACTATTAATCTTCAATGAAGAGTTACATTATCTAGAGACCAGAATGTCACCTGCAGAATTGTGCTCTGATGCAAGTTAGATTCAGAGTATTTGGTGGAAGGGGAGGCAATAGAGCTGTAAGAGCAGCTACGGAAGGTAATAGTAAAATGACACGGTTAACTATTGAGATTCACCACATGGCACAATCGGAATGTCAATCCATGCTACCTGCTGAAGAAAAGTGAGCAAGTGGACAGACAGGATTGGGGTGGGGCAGGGGTAGAGGAAAAGGAGTCCAGAGTTTCAAAGATAATTTGAAGAACTGGAAATCCAAGCATCAGACTGCATAGTCAAAAAGGTGAGTGGGCACAGTGGTATGATGGCTGAAAATGTGTTGCTGGTTAAAGCACAGCAGGTTAGGCAGCATCCAAGGAACAGGAAATTCGACGTTTCGGGCATAAGCCCTTCATCAGGAATGAGGAGTGTGTGTAGTGGACAGTGGTATGATGGACTAACATACTTTTAAATGAAGGAGTCTGCACCTCCCGTGCTCTGGCCACCTTCAATTTGACATCAGTAGAAGTGGTTATATTTTATGTGCATGGTGAAAGAGAACACCAACCGCGAATTTTGAAGAAAGCTAACCTTGAAGATCTCTCAAATCCTGTGCCAGCAACAATGATGCAATCAAAAACATGAGGAACATGCAAGAATATTCATAGACAGCAATGTAGGAAATAAGGAGGTTTTATCAATCAATCACTTTTTATAAACTGATCGGAAAAAAATTTCAGTTCGGTACATGCACATAGAATTTATTTTGAAGCTGAAATACCAAACCAAGAACAATTTACTACTTTCAATTGAGAAAAATCCTTTGCAAGAAATAGCAAAGATTGACACTTCACAAATATAAAATCAGCTTCTCTGGGCCAGAGATGTTGTCCAACAAAGACAGGCTGCTAAAACCAAACTATGATTCACTCTACAAAGCATAACTGATGCAAAGGTTTTCGCACAGTGGTCATGTCACATCAATGATTCAATGAAGGTTCCAAAAATCATTAACAGCAACTTCTGAATTTCCATTTTCAATTCAAGTAGTTGCCAAGAGATTCACAGATCAAAGACCATCTCATCATAATGAGAACCTCAAAATCTGGAAAATGTGCAGCTCCCTATTATACCACCACTTGAACTGACATATCAATACAATCAATAGTTTTCAGGCTAAGCAACTTAAGGCTATAAACCTCAAACAACCTTGATCAAACCTAGAGATAATGTGGGAGGTGTTGTTTCAAACTTGAACAAGCACACGTTAACATACCATGAAAATCTTGTGGTTTCAAGCCTCTCCAGTCACATCTCCAAGTACCAAAATAGTTGCTTGTATTGCGTCAGGTAAACTACAAAAAAGTAGGCCTCATTCCCCACATTACTGCAGCAGCACAATTACTTCTAGAAGTAGCCACTTTTGCTTAATTACAATGCTCATCCATGTGCCATATTGTCATTGTCATACTGGGAAATACCAATGGCCAGTTGTGTCTCAGTTCAGCCTGATATATTCATTACTCTGGAAGTAACCATCCAGAGACTAATGCTGTGACACAATTGAGGTTGTGGCCCTCACACCCATCATCTAAGAACCCCTCTGAGCCAGACTCCTGTTGCATAGATTGAGCCAATGAGAGAATTCTCTTTAGACCATGTGCCTTGATGGCACATCACAAGGGAAGTCAACATCAAATGTAGGTCTGTGGCTCAAAATTGAACACATGTTTTAGGAGAAAAATAAAAGAGCCATTTTCTTTTGAGATAAAGTCACCAGAGTCATACCAGACCACAGGGCTGGTGTTGTATCAAAGACAGACCACTGGTGGTGATTTAACCTGAGGATCATCATGCCTCAGGAGGTTAAAATAACCATGGAAATGCATTAAAAAGGAAGGTGCTTAACTGAATCAAATGCCCCTTCTTCCTCAGGAAGGTAAAGAAATTCAGCATGTCCACAAGGACTCTCACCAACTTTTATTGACATAGCATAGAAAGCATTCTAACTGGACACATGTCTTGGTATAGCAACTGTCCTACCCAAGAATGTAAGAAACTAAAAAGAGTTGCAAACATTGCCCAGTCCATCACAAGCCAACCTTCCATCCATTGACTCCATCAATGCTTCTTGCTGCCACAGAAAAGTAGCCAACGTCAAAGAACACACCCACGCTGGTGATAATCTCTTCCAACCTCTTCTATCAGGCAGAAGGTACAACAGCTTAAACACACGTACCAACAGGTTCAAGAACAGCTTCTTCCCTGTGTTATGTGACTTCTAAATGGACCTCTCAAATATCAAATGTAATGTTGATCTTACCTTTTGTGCATCATCTTTGCAGCCGTAACCTTGTATTCCATGCTCTGTTCAATCACCCTATGATCTTTGTCTGATATGATCTGCCTGTACTGCATGCAAAACAAAACTTTTCACTGTACCTATGTATATGTGACAACAATTAAATCAAATCAAACATGAAAAGACCTGTCTCTTGACAGGATTATTGCCATTTACTACGTTCCATGGGATTTTCTCAGGCTTGAGGCTCAATCCAAATCCCTTGCAGCTACTTAACCTCGATATTATAAAGCCAATTTTTTAAGCAAATGAGTATTACCTTCTGTGAATTTAAATGAAAAACATTACAAATTAGAACCAGATCAACAGCTGGAAGGAACATGGCTCAACAGAATGGGTTTTGGATGTTGAATAGGACAGTGAGTGTGGCTAAAAATCCACTCTCCATTAACCTAAATTGGGGCGAATTAGGCAGGATTCTGTTAGGTTTGTGTTAATAACAACCTCAGGACCTTAAGTTGATTTTCTTTCTTATATGGACATCACTGACTGGGCCAGTATTTATCATCCATCTGTAGTTGCCCTTCAGAAAAGTGTGGTGAACTGCTGCTGTCCATTTGGTCCAGGGACAGTGGTGTCAGGGAGGAAGTTCTGGGACACTGACCTAGCAACATTGAAGATACAGCAACATATTTCAAGGTCAAGATGGGGAGTGGTTTGGAAGGGAAATTGCAGGTTGTGGTGTTCCTACGTATCTACTGCCCTTTACATTCTAGATGGTCGTTCTCGTGGTTATGGAAGGAGCTATCTTTGGAGCTTTGCCAAACTTATGAAGTATATTTTGGAGATATTACACAATGCACCATTGATGGTCGCAGGAGTGAACATTTGTGGATGCAATGCCAATCAAGTAGGCTACTTTGACCTGCACAATACCAAGCGTCTCCAATGGAGAGGTAAATAATACACTCTCCTGACTTGAGCTTTGTATGCCAGCACTAGAAACCCTTTAAATGGTCAGAAAACCAAAACAGCTCAAGAGTTGACTGAGAGCAGAGTTCTGGGAGGTGGTGTCATAGCAGTAATGCCACTGGACTTGCCATCTGGAATCAAGCCTAATGTTTCGGAGATGATGGTTTCAAATCTCATCATGGCAGATGACGACATTCGAATTCAGTTAAAAAATTATCTGGAGTAAAAGGTGACCAAATATTGTAACTACGTATTACAAGAAATACCGAAGAAATTGAGATCCTCAACTGACAGGAAAATCTTCAATTTTAAGCAATGATTATCACCTCTGCAAAAATAAATCCATTTTAAGGTGGTGCTTGAATGGGAGATGTTTTGAAATCTTTAGTAAAATACAAACATCAAATTTAAATGCACAAAATATATTAAAGCCTAACAATGGTAGATAGAGAATTGGAGGTGGTGATGATTGAGGGGACAGTGGGTATGGCAGAAGAGGTTCCCTTATGGATTTGTCTCAGATATGCTCTCAGATATAGTAGTCACTTGGATAGGTGGCCTGTCTACAATGCAAATACAATACTTTGTGATCCAGGAATTAACAACGGTGTTGTATGACCCAAACTTGGAGTTAATGCTAATACCAGTCTTTGCAGCCATCATTTACAGGGATTATAAACACTGAGTGAGGAGAGGCCAGAGACCAACCACTAATCTGTGTTATTGCACAACTGGTGAACAAAAACAATCAGATCAATCCAATCCATGCACTTACATTTATATAATGATACATAATATTAAATACTCTTAGCTTTTCCACATCCCTGGATCTACTCAAGCTGCATTGCAGGCTTTGCATATGAGTTTGCTGAGAACTTGCCCTTACAGCTTTCTATTTAAAAACCTCACTGCGTTAGTCACCATCTTCAGAATCTTTTCTGTTTCTGACACTTAGCATCCTGGTTTAGATATTAACAAACATTTTGTATTTTTTATCTCTGGGTTATCTCCTGCTGTTTCTAATTAGAAGCAAGCATGCACATCCCAATACAGAGAACACAAGAGGCTCACCCATTGCTGAAACAAGACCCCACAATCAATTAGTTAAGCATGCAGGAAAATGACATCAATGGGGAAGCTCATTAATTAAATACTTGTCATCTCATGCCTGGTCTGAATCTTAACCATATTGAAGTAATTTGTTTCCCTGAATCCTACCTGCGGAAATAATAATCAAAATTCTGAAACAGGATTCTACTCTGAAAACCATTGTTTAAACATGGAACCATAAAAACTTGAGCCAGTAACAATACTCTACAAACTACTTCCAAACAAAGCGCTTCTATATAAGCTTAATTTCCTGCAAAAGATTCCTTTTATTACAATTGGGGGCAATACTAAATGTGAACCATTTCCTAATTATGTCTGTGTATTATTATTGATGGCTCACGCTCTTTAATTTGTAGCAACAAACCATTTATTTATGATCAATGGTGATTTTTATTAAGTACAAAAGCTGCTCGATGATTTCCATCAAACTGGGTCTCAAAGATAGATAGGCTTAGGAATTTGTGTATTTTTACAAAATCTTTAACTTTTGCAATTAATCCAGGTATAGGAAGGCTTGTTTTCCAATGTTTTACTCCAGCGAGGCATAACAGAATGGCTCTTTTAACCATGGTGATTAAAAACATTAAATTATTGATTCACTAAGAGGCAAAATAGTTCTCTCCCAGTTATGTCATCAAGATCTCTCCTAACTGCTTTTTTAAAAAAAAAATGCAAGTAAAAGGAGTTCCAACATGTACAGAAAGCTGTGTCTTACGGTCAAACACCTTTAATGTGCTGCCTTCAAACCAGTAATAAGATGAATGCCACTTTTTTGTTGGTTATAGTCAAGGGTTAAGCATTGGTCAAGACAGCAAGAGAATTCTCCAGCCTTTTTTCAAATCATACATGGGATCTCTAGTGACCAGCTAAAACATCAGTTTAACATTTCATCTGGTACTGCCCTAAAGTGTGTCCTCAATTACGTAATCCACTTTTTGACCTAGAAGGGAATTGGAGCATGCTGGGGAAGATGCCTGATGAAGTCCACAATTGGATCAGCCATGCTCTGATTGGGCAACTGAGCAGATTCACTGAATATTATGTGTACAAACCCCCGCAAGAACTGGAATCAATAAATGTCTCAGCAGACTGTATTAAAATAAACACATCTCACACGAAGGCATCTTTACAGTAAGGTTACTGCTACAAAGGCTTTGAACATTGATATTGTGATGTTGGCACTAATTTATGAAAACAGTGGCTCAGTGGTTAGCACTGCTGTCTCACAGCACCAGGGTCCCAGGTTCAATTCCAGCCGCGGGTGACTGTCTGTGTGGAGTTTGCACATTCTCTGTGTCTGCATGGGGGTCCTCCGGGTGCTCCAGTTTCCTCCCACAATCCAAAAAACGTGCAGGTCAGGTGAATTGGCCACGCTAAATTGCCCGTAGTGCTAGGTGCATTAGTGCAGAGGAAATGCGTCTTCGGTGGGTCGGTGCGTGGACTAGTTGTGCTGAAGGATCTTGTTTCCACATTACAGGGAATCTACTCTGATCTAAATCTATTGTTGGCGGCACGGTGGCACAGTGGTTAGCACTGCTGCCTCACAGCACCAGGGACCTGGGTTCAATTCCCGCCTCAGGCGACTGACTGTGTGGAGTTTGCACGTTCTCCCCGTGTCTGCGTGGGTTTCCTCCGGGTGCTCCGGTTTCCTCCCACAATCCAAAGATGTGCGGGTCAGGTGAATTGGCCATGCTAAATTGCCCGTAGTGTTAGGTAAGGGGTATATGTAGGGGTATGGGTGGGTTGCGCTTCGGCGGGTCGGTGTGGACTTGTTGGGCCGAAGGGCCTGTTTCCACACTGTAAGTAATCTAATCTAATCTAATATTGAAAATAAATCAAAAGCAACCTTTTATTGTTTTTTTCTTAATTGTACAAAGCACAAATTGTCCTTTCTTTATGGTTTAGATAGAATTTACAAAAAGGTTAAGAGGAGCTTTAATAAAAGTTGGAAGGGCTTTAATGTAGTATCCAGGCAGAAAATTATTTCCCTAATTTCTATTAAACATTAGTTGAGGAAGAGAAAAACTAATGAAGTGTGGTGAGCAGAGTAATGACTTGCCCTGAAGATGTTTCTCTCTGTGCTTGATCAAAAGAGACACAAGGAAGATTCTAAAATTGTAGACAGAAACAGTTATAAAATGACTACTTTTATTGAGAATCACACATTTGATTGTTTACTGAATGGCTAAGCCTCTGTAAAGCTTTGAAGTACTAGGGAATGTGGAGAACATCTTTTGGATTATCCAACAAAACAAAGAGGATGTAAAATAAAATCTCTATATGCAAAATGATCTGACCATGCAGATAACACAGGGGACAACAGCACAACTGACCTATTTTGTGTCAGTGCACATTTCTGTTCAACTTTCCAGTGCTCAAAACAACAAGATAGCTGTGGTGAAACTAGATGACATGGCTCCAAACCAGACCAGCGTGTGATCACAGTGCAGAGACCGGCTTCCTTTTCCTTCTTCAAGCTCTACAAATTCAAATGGACTTTGAAATTTCTGAACTGTGAGAAAAATGGCCATTTTCAGGGCCTTCATTTGTTTGGATGCTCTGCTACACCAACAAACAAAATCAATTAAATTTAACTGCCAAAAAACACAAACTCCGGAATGGTCTCAATTGAATCATACAAACAAAAGCTAACACAATCACTTGCGAGGTAACAATTCTGTGAACGCACAATCTCTTAGCTTCACTATACATAACTTGAGAGACACTTATTATACGAAAGCACCAACGTCTTGTCATTGTTTGTCCTTGATCCCCACTCAGGGAGTTCGTCCAAAACCACCACTTCTCCAGGTGTTTCACTGATGAAAAACCAAGTGCTGAAACCAGATCATTGGCCTCCTCTCACATTGGAGGAGCAGTCAATGGCTGGGGTCAGGGGAGAAAGAAGAGTCGAAGGGAACAAGAGAGGACAGAGATAACATTATGCTTTCTTTTAATAACACAAAACCCAGCATACAATTTCAGCAGGTAATAGGGAAGAAAAATGGAATGTTGGCCTTTCATTTCAAAGGGAATGGAATATAAAATCGGGAAATCATGCTAAAATTAAACAAAGCACTGCCAGACCACACCTAGGACACTGAACAGTTTTTGGCCCCTTATCGAAGGAAGAATATAGCATTGGAGGCAGTCCAGAGAAAGGTCACCAGGGTGATACTGGGTGGGAAGGGACTGTCTCAAGAACAAAGGTTGAGTAGATTAGACTTTAGGAGGAGGAGAGGCAACTTTTTCGATTCAAAGAAGTTTCTTAAGGGACCTACAAGATTCTAGAGGAGGGCGATGACTTTGTAGTATTATCACTAGACTGTTAATCCAAATACCCAGGTTCGAATCGTAGAATTCAATTTTTAAAATTCTATAATTAAGAGTCGAATAATGACTGTGAAACCATTGTCAATTCTCAGGAAAAACTCATCTGGTTCCCTACTGTCATTTAGAGCAGGACATCCTTACCTGGGTCTTGTCTACATGCGACTCCAGACCACAGCAATGTGGTTGATTTGCGCAATTGGTGATGGGGAATAAAAACTGTCCTACCCAGCGACACCCTTATCTTGAGATTCAATACAAAAGACATTTCACACTGCTGATGTGGAAAGGCTGTTTCCTCTTGTGGGCAATATATCCTTTAAATATTTCTGGTGTGCATGAACCTCCAACATCAATGCATGGCATCGACTTCTGAAGCCAGAATTGAGACTGACATTTTTTACAAACCCACCGACTCCCACAGCTACCTGGATTACACCTCTCCCCACCCTACCTCTTGCAGAAATGCCATCCCGTATTCCCAATTCCTCCACCTCCGCCGTATCTGCTCCCAGGAGGACCAGTTCCACCATAGAACACACCAGATGGCCTCCTCCTTTAGAGACCGCAATTTCCCTTCCCACGTGGTTAAAGATGCCCTCCAACGCATCTTGTCCACATTTCACACCTCCGCCCTCAGACCCCACCCCTCCAACTGTAACACGGACAGAACACCCCGGGGCTCACCTTCCACCCTACAAATCTTCGCATAAACCAAATCATCCGCCGATATTTCCGCCACCTCCAAAAAGACCCCACCAACAGGGATATATTTCCCTCCCAACCTCTTTCCGCCTTCCGCAAAGACTGTTCCCTCTGTGACTACCTGGTCAGGTCCACACCCCACTACAACCCACCTTCCCATCCTGGCACTTTCCCCTGCTACCGCAGGAACTGTAAAACCTGTGCCCACACCTCCTCCCTCACCTCTATCCAAAGCCTGAAAGGAGCCTTCCACATCCATCAAAGTTTTACCTGCACATCCACTAATATCATTTATTGTATCCGTTGCTCCTGATACGGTCTCCTCTACATTGGGGAGACTGGGCACCTCATAGCAGAGCGCTTTAGAGAACGTCTCCGGGACACCCGCACCAATCAACCACACCGCTCCGTGGCCCAACATTTCAATTCCCCCTCCCACTCTGCCGAGGACATGGAGGTCCTGGGCCTCCTTCACCGCCGCTCCCTCACCACCAGACGCCTGGAGGTAGAACGCCTCATATTCTGCCTCGGAACACTTCAACCCCAGGGCATCAATGTGGACTCCAACAGTTTCCTCATTTCCCTTTCCCCCACCTCACCCTAGTTCCAAACTTCCAGCTCAGCACTATCCCCATGACTTGTTCGGACTTGTCCTACCTGCCTATCTCCTTTTCCACCTATCCACTCCACCCTCTCCTCCCTGACCTATCACCTTCATCCCCTCCCCCACTCACCCATTGTACTCTATGCTACTTTCTCCCCACCCCCACCTTCCTGTAGCTTATCTCTCCACGCTTCAGGCTCACTGCCTTCATTCCTGATGAAGGGATTTTGCCCGAAACGTCAATTTCGCTGCACTTTGGATGCTGCCTGAACTGCTGTGCTCTTCCAGCACCACTAATCCAGAATCTGGTTTCCAGCATCTGCAGTCATTGTTTTTACCTCTTCTGAAGCCAGAAGTCCATGCCTTGGCACATGACTGGCATGAATGGAACCATGCATGGCTGCACAGCCACACTTGCCTTTTGGAGTGTCTAGGGCCAGAAGGCATAATCTTAGAATGAGGGCTTGTCCATTTAAGACAAAGGTGAGGAGTAATTTCTTCTGGGGGGGTTGTGAATTCAAGCAGGCAATGGATAGAGATAAATTACTGAAAGGAAGGATTAATGGAATTATTTTTAAAGTCACAGAAGGTCTCCTGAGGCAGATTATCAGATTGGCCATGATCTCATTGAACAGTGGAGCAGACTTATTGGTTAGAATGACCTACTTCGAGTCCTCCACCTTCAGCTTTAACCTCAACAGAACCTGGAAAACTTTGATGGAAGAAAGAACAGGGAAGTGAGATTTAGGGGAGAATAAGCAAAACAATTGCAGAATTGAACATTTGAGGCCAGGGTAAGATTTCACATCATACTCGTTATATGCAGCACAAGACAGTGACAGGAAATGGACCAGTCCTGGAAAAAGTGCTTTGGTTCACATACCCACTAGCAGATTGTTGTGGATGACAGGAAATGTGATCGAGAGATCTGTTGGAGAATTGAGACAATCGAGACAGAATCTTTGGAAAAGAATGCAGAGGCGCTATGTTTTGCCATCTATTTTCCATGCCTCAGAAACACAGCCAAGAGATGATCGATAAGCCGATTGCATTAAAGTGGTAAACATGTATGAGGATGTTCCTCATATCTTACGCAGACAGGAAACCCAAATGAGAAATGCTGCAAATTAAAAAGAAAAAGACTCAACAATATGATCACGTCATCCAAGCAGGCAGCAGACAGAGACAAATTACTGAAAGGAAGGATTGATGGAAAATATGGGAGAGAGAAGTAGAAGAGAGAATTCATGAAATGGACTGGATGTAGTTGGCTTATGTGGAATGTGTAAGGACAATACAGGACAAATAAAGGAGAGATCTAAGGCAATCAACCTTCTCGGAAGATCATTGCAATAGAAGATCACATTTAACACTCATTAGGATCTTAGGAACATTACATTCAGTTTTTTTTGCTCATGATGGAAACCTTGATTGCAAGTTTGTTGTGATGGAAGTGCAAAACAAACTGCCAGTCAATTACTAATAAAGTTTATTCTTTACAAGTATAATTAACATAGCCTAAATCTGACTTACAATATGTGTCCCTTGGAAGTTACAACTTTTTAAAAAAATATCAAATGAATATATTGATACTATTACAAGCAGCTTCTGTAATCATTCTTGATCATATCAGCCTGAATACCCAACCTTCCACCTGTAAAAAGGAGCACGTTTGTCAGATTCTCACACCATTTTAGATGGGGTTTGTGATCTCATCGAGGTAAGGGACGATCACACTAAGGAATGGAACATTTTGTTTCCCCTGTAACCACTGACTAAACAAGCAGCACAACAAACACACACTTCCGTCAAATGCCAAGAACACACTCTACAGTGATGTGGCTTCCAATATTTGCCTATCCCTGGTCTAAAGTCAAGACATTGTTTATCCTCCTCCCCCCACCATCTTCCAATTATCTTCCCTTGTTTCTGCTGAAGGCAAAAGTCATGACTGTTTCAGCTCATGAAAGCTGACCAGCCATCAAAATGCTTAAGTCTGGCTGCAAGCCTTGAGAAACCAAATCAATTACTAAGCATAACACAGACAAATCCTTATCACAACAAAGACCAGAGGATAACATGGAAACCTGATTGAGTGCTTACCTCCTGCCAAACCTGCAGATACAGACCAGTCAATATCTCCTTACTGCTATGTTGACCAAGGTCAAACTTTACAAAACCTAAACACAGAAATCTTGGATATTCCTGAAGTGTACAAGTTCAATGTGCCACCAAGTCATGTGGCCTTACCCACTAAGCTATCAAGGCAGCCACAAGTGTCACTTTAATGAACTGGATGTTTATTCACGACTGTCCAAACAGATTCTCAAGACTTGAATCCATAAGAAAACAATGCTCGAATGTAATTACTGTCTGGGCATGTAGATGAAGGAATCATCTCCCATCAGACCTCATTCAACTAGCAAATAAACACTGGTTCAATCTTTCGTTTCAGAAAATTTAGGCAACAGCTTTAATTAGTCAAATTTATGAACTTTCAGTCCAAATGCTTAACAACACTCATACTTAGGCTTATTATTTTTTTTAGGTAACCACCAACCTACTGATTTGGTTAATCGTAGTTGGAAACATTACAGAGGAATGTGCATTTTAAAGTTTCGCAATGGAACGGCATTCACTGGAAAGTATGACCCACAATCCCCAAATGTTATTAAACTTACTGGCAGTTTATGATGATGTTCTGGGTATCTCAAGACACACTAAAGGATCATAACATGGCTTTAGTCATAAAATTGACTGCTTTCCTTTCCTTAAATGAAACACCAAATATTAGAGCCAACTAGCATCTAGAAGTTTGCATTCATTCAAATAAACCACATCCCTGCCTAGCCCATCTTTGTCCCACAGGCATTTGCATCCATTTAATGTTACTTTGCCAGAAATAAAGGCATCCAGGACTTGGATTTCACCAGGACTCCACATCCAGTGTATCTCAGTGCTGCACAGTCAGGAAGCACAATGTTGGATTCAGATACTGAACACAAGTGGTGTGATTTGGAAATATCCTCAGCAAAAAAAAGGTTTCAATCATCTAAAGAGACCCTCAAGTTCCAAGAACAACCACTGGTGTACAGTAGATGAAATGGTCAAACCACAACTAGCCTCCATGTGTTTGGCGTTGTCCCATGATTTCTGTGGATTTTGGTAGTATTCCATGTCTGCATTCATTAATGTCCACTTCTACAAATAGTAAATACACACCTTGAGAAGTCCACATAATGTGGATGGTTTAGAAAGTGGATATTACATTGTTCTGTCAGAATGAATTATGGAGCCCTGACAGCTGTGGGTTTGGATTCCAACAACAATGCTGTTAGATCTGTTTCCTGTAGCTCAGTGAAATAGAGTAACAAGGGAAGGTCAAGAAAGGAATATCTGAAGAACAGAAGAGTAAAAAGGACAAGAAACAGGTGACAAAATGGGCTGGGACAAAGAGCATGCAGATTGTCAAGCACAGAGAATACTGACAGGTCCATGTTAATTTCATTAGCTATTGAGGACAGAGGACAGGCTCCATTTTCTTCCCAGCCGGTCAAGGAGAAGATGTGACATAATGAGAAGAGGAGTTGCATTTGGCTAGAAGCCATTTCTGCCTTCAGCTGCAGAGATTAAACCATAAGGAGGTTGGCATTGGTGGCGGTGGGGGGAGGGGGGTGCAGGTGGAAAGGAGCAGTGAGAACAGTGATGGAGTCTGGGTTTCTTTATGGTTGAGGGTTAATGAGAGAAAGGAAGTTTAAAAGGACAGAAAGCAGTGATTGCCTTTTCTTCTTTTGGGTCCATGGGTTGATTAGACAGTGTCATCTGCAACTCGGTTAGTAACACTCTTTCTTTCCATCAGAGAGTTGAAGCTTCATGTCTCACTCTCGAATTGAGGCCCTGCCTACCCTCTCAACTGAACATCAAAGATGTCCCATGCAACTATTTTGATGATGAACAGCAGAGGAGTTAACCCTGGTGTCTTAAATCAGCATCTACCCCTCTATCAAGGTCGTAAAAATAGATCTGCTTATCACATCATTGTGGGATCTTGCTGGGCACCGATAGGGTGCTATGTTTCTTCCAATTGCAACCATGCTGCATTAGCTGGAAAGCACTTTGCAGGGTGCCTTCAATCCATGAATGTAAATCCCGACCTTTCTTTCATGGCAAGTTTGCACAGAATTAGTTTTTTTTTAAATGATGAGTGAGTGGAAAAGATAGTTAACCCTTCCTACTCACTGCTAGGAAATGAAGGGGACTTTATTGCTCCACTTGGGTGTGAAGAAACATGATGCTGGAGCCAAACAGAGAATTTGGCAGGGCCATTTTGTGGGAGGTGCATTTACATGGGCAAGAATCGAGAGTTAGAAATCATATTGCAGATCCATGAGGACGTGGGTGATGGATAAGCAGCGTTTGTCTTGGGTAGAATATGGGAAGCAGAGATTTGAATGATGGAAGATATTGGGCAGAAGATGGAAAACCTTACAGCAATAGGAGGGGGTAAGCTACGGTCCAATAATACCCAAGGTCAGATGCCGAAATCTAAGTCCAATTAGACAGAAATTACAGATACCTGTTGAACCTTTAAACAGTGAGTGGACCCAAATGGTATTGGTGACAAGAGGCAAAGACACTGATCTTTCCAATGTTTGACTGAAATAAATGGTCATTGAAACAATGTAGGCTGTCAAGTCAAACAGTCTGATGACACAGAGGCGCTTGGGGCATGGAGAGGGAACATTATCATCAGTTAATCCCATCAGCTTAATTTAAATACATCAGCTGCTGAATTAATTTACATCTTAGCTCATGTCTTTGGTTTGTGTCATTGATGTACAACTTGTACATGAGGAGAGAATGGGGCAGAGGGTAAATGCTTGCAAGGCTTCAAATAGTACAGGCTGGAGGGCAAGATAGGTGGAAGAGAAATGCGTGCTGGAGAAGTTCAAAGAGCTCCCCCAAAGGGTGAAAGACGACTTTTGTCAGGGTTGTGGGGGAGAACAGGGGGCTGGTGAAAGTGGTTTTGAAAGGGGAAAGAAGAGGGTGGCAAAGAAGATTGATGAGGGCAGAGCAGTAGATGTGATCTATATGGACTTCAGTAAGGCGTTTGACAAGGTCCCCATGGGAGACTGGTTAGCAAGGTTTGATCACATGGAATAAAGGGAGAACTAGCCATTTGGATACAAAACTGGCTCAAAGGTAGAAGACAGAGGGTGGTGGTGGAGGGTTGCTTTTCAGACTGGAGGCCTGTGACCAGTGGAGTGCCACAAGGATCGGTGCGGAGTCCTCTACGTTTTGTCATTTACATAAATGATTTGGATGCGAGCATAAGAGGCACAGTTAGTAAGTTTGCAGATGACACCAAAATTGGAGGTGTAGTGGACAGCAAAGAGGGTTACCTCAGATGACAACAGGATCTGGACCAGATGGGCCAATGGGCTGAGAAGTGGCAGATGGAGTTTAATTCAGATAAATGTGAGGTGCTGCATTTTGGGAAAGCAAATCTTAGCAGGACTTATACACTTAATGTTAAGATCCTAGGTAGTGTTGCTGAACAAAGAGACTTTCGAATGCAGGTTCATAGCTCCTTGAAAGTGGAGTCGCAGGGAGATAAGATAATGAAGAAGGCTTTTGGTATGCTTTCCTTTATTGGTCAGAATATTGAGTACAGGAGTTGGGAGGTCATATTGCGGCTCGACAGGACATTGGTTAGGCCACTGTTGGAATATTGCATGCAATTCTGGTCTCCTTCCTATCGGAAAGATGTTGTGAAACTTGAAAGGGTTCAGAAAGGATTTACAACGATGTTGCCATGGTTGGAGGATTTGAGCTATAGGGAGAGGTTGAACAGGCTGGGACTATTTTCCCTGGAGCATCGGAAGCTGAGAGGTGACCTCAGAGGTTTACAAAATTATGAGGGGCATGGATAGGATAAATAGACAAAGTATTTTCCCTGGGATCGGGGAGTCCAGAACTAGAGGGCATTGGTTTAGGGTGAGAGGGGAACTTTTTCACGCAGAGGGTGGCACGTGTATGGAATGAGCTGCCAGAGGATGTGGTGGAGGCTGGTACAATTGCAACATTTAAGAGGCACTTGGATGGGTATATGAATAGGAAGGGTTTGCAGGGATATGGGCTGGGTGCTGGCAGGTGGGACTAGATTGGGTTGGGATATCTGGTCAGAGTGGACAGGTTGGACCGAAGGGTCTGTTTCCATGCTATACATCTCCATGACTATGACTCTATGCCCTGACGAGATGAAAGCCATTCAGAATGCCAGCTAACGTAGGCCAGAAAAGGGAGCGTTATGCTCGACAGCTTAGTGATGATGGGGTCAAAGTGGCAGAAGATAAAAGTTTGTGGAGGAGATCAGCTCTGAGGGGCCAAGGAGTTAGACAAGAAATGAGTTTGATGGGGTGGGGGAAGCTAGGAGAAATCTTGGCAAGAGGATACCAAAGTTGGGAGTGATAGTGCAGCAGAGACAGTTGAATGGGTGACATTAACCATTGTTGTTTAACAGGCTCTTTGGACTTATTGTTGGAAGTGAAAATGGTAAGGGAAGGTAAAAGGAGTCCAAGGAGACAGGACATAGTGGAGAGAATGAGCCAAGCATTACCTTTGACCTCTAACACAACTCTGAAGCAGTGAGTAGGTTTGGCAGAAGCAAATGAGATCAGGCAGCACTTGGTGTGGTCCAGCCTGATTTGGGGCTGTGTGATTAAATCTCATTAGTCTGGGAGGTATACAAGGCTACGGAAGAGAGTAAGTTATTTTTAATCAAAGTGTTCAGAGATGTTATTACTGTCTCTGGAGCAGGTGGGACTTGAACGCTGAGCCTTTTGGTTCAGAAGCAGGGACACTACCACTGCCCCACAAGAGACCTGGGAGGAAAGATTAAGAGGTTGAAGAGAGGATCACCTTCAGCTACAAGGTCTTCAGTAGTTTTATTAAGCTGTCAAGTCACACTGTGAAGGTTCACATGTTAGCTATGCCCATCTTGGCTACCTGACTGGCTGCGCTTTTGCAGCACACATTTTTTTGACTTCCATCTTGGCAAATTACCTGAAGAGCATTTGCACCTGTGGAACCACGCCCCATAAGGTAACAGAGGGACGATAAAAACCAAATGACGTTGAATTCCTTATTTGGACAGCCAAACCGTATATTGATTAGTACATTGTTGATTGCAGTTTTGTCTACATAATTGAAACTATTTTAATGTTAAAAATCCATACAAAATACTTGGAAAGAAACTCCGCTCCCAAACAATTCGTTGCAAGCTGAAAAATCAATAAGTTGCTGTTTCGCAGCCAGCTTTGGGACACAGTCCCGCCATTCATCAGGTTCAAACAGCACCAAGCTCCATTCGTCCAGCTGCAATCAGCAATTTCTAGTCTTCAGTCAGCAATGGACAGACAACACCTTCTTTCACAAATAGACCAGCCTGAAACCACCCATTGTTCATGACTCCATTAAAGCAAAAGTAATAATGGATGAACAAACATAAAACCAGAGCGTCTTTCCAGCATGTTCCTCATTTGACTGGCTTATTCTGTCAGACTTCAACCAATGTCTCTGGAGTAGGATTTCCATCACCCTATATTACATCAACACCTAGCAGGTTTGGGAAAGAAACACAGGGCAGGAATGTTGCCTCCCAAAGGCTGAGGATGTGCCAAGTAATCCAAGCAGCTGACGTTAACAGTAAAGTGGAGGGAAAGGGGCTGGCAGTAGCTGAGGGAATAGGTGAGGGAATGGCGGGAGGGTAAATGCACCCATCGCCCTGCCTTTAGAAACAAGTTTGACATTTGATCACCTGGTCTGACCGACAGTGCTCCAGCTGAAACACGGAACAAGAGATTGCTGTAGCTATTTGTTTAGGGAGGAAGGTGGATAGGAGGGGGAGGCAATCAAGTATGTAGAGTCAAAAACAGGTCTGAACAACTAAGAATGTAAAGTCAAAACGAAACACAGCCCTAGCACACCCTCTCTTTTTCAGAGCAGTGGGGGCACTGGGCCCACTACAGAAATGATCCTGCCAGGCTTCACTCAATCTCACTAAATACAGCCACCTGTCTCTGGCTTCTCCCAGCACGACAGGCTTCAGCAAAATGGTTTAATGGTTAACAAGAGAGATCACTAGGACATAGGCTGCTCTGCACCGACCAGTACAACCACACAACCACCATAGTTTCGACAGATAAGACAGGGCAGTGAGCGCCAAAACCAGACTGCGCCTGGAACTTCGTAAAGAAATGGTGCAGCGCCAGTTCACCGAGGGATCCGAGAGTTACCTTAAGAAGCAGAACGTTCCATGCTGCTGTTTGTATCCACCTATCAGTTTGCAACACAGGCAGGTAAAGCTTCAGTCAGACATAAAGAGCCAGCACCTGTGAAACAGCAGAACAACTAGATGTGAACCCGTACTCCGAGCCGGTTCCACAAGACGGAACCAGGTGGTCAAGCAGTTCCTCCTTCAAAACACTCGTTTGTTCTTTCTCAACCCAAAATTTTCTTTCTGGTTTGTTGGCTCCCGACAGAAATGGCTGAACGAGAAAAGGAGAACTCCAACTCCAACGGCCACTGCCTAATGTTTCACTATGACTCAGACACAAATACATGCAAGACAGCCGGTTTGGGTGAGGCACGCCTACACAACGTAGGCACCCAATGATTGCCCTTGACTTCTTATGCAAATTCCTATAGGTTGGGGGTGGGAGGGTGGGGGGGCTGGGGGTGGGGAAGACGCTGTTCTTGTGTGACACACGGCAACTGGAACCCAAGCTGAAAAAGAAAAGAAAAGTGCCTGAAGCACACCTGAATTTCAGATCTAACAAAGACACAAGACAACAAACAAAAGCAATCCTATAACTGCACGGTGAACTGGTCTCCCTGATACCAAACTGGACTCCTTAAACTGGACTTTCCTCCCAAAAAAAAATGTTTATTCAACACACCTCCTCCTCCTCATTCCACCCCCGACTTCTGGCTAAGTTGAAGGCGTTATTTTTTTAAAAAATGCCTCTGAAGGAGTGGCCCCAGTCAGCAACATGACAATAGGACAAATGTTTTAAAAGGGGAAGTGTTTTAAAGTTACATTTGTAAATAGGAGAGTACAAAGCTGCAACTACAGTAAATATTTTAACATATTGGGACATGATTTTCAAAAACTTATTAAATTTCTAGAAGTAGTCACGACCTGGTAAGGCACAGAAATTATGATGAAATCTTACAATACAACAGTTATACACAGTATGGGGCAGGACTGCACATGAACAGGCCCTTTGGCCCACCATGTTTGTGTGTACCGTGATGCCAATCTAAACTAATCCCACTGCCTGCACATGGTCCATATCCCTCTAATCCCTGCCTGCTCACGTGTCTGTCTAAACATCACTTCACGCTATTGTCTTTGCCACCTCCCCTGGCAGCACATTCCAGGTACCTGCCATCCTCTGCGTAAAAAATTACTTGCCTCGCACATCTCCTTTAAACTTTCCCCTCTCCTATGCCACCCTATATTTGATATTTCCATCCTAGGGAAAAAAAGAGACTCCAACTATTCCTGCCCCTCCAATTTATTAAATTTTATCAGGTCGCCACTCAGCTTTCAATGCTTTACCAAAATAAAATCCAAGTTCATCCAACCTCGCTTGTTAGCTAATATACTTCAATCCAGGCAACATCCTGATAAACCTGTTTTGTAAGTTCCCCAAAATTTCCACATCTTTCCTACTTACAGTGTGGGGACCAGAACTGCACACAATACTCCAAATGTGGGCCATGGCCCATAGAGAAGCACTTAACAAAGAGGAATGTATAGTTGAACGCTTTTTCTTTATTCTTTTGCCTTTATATTCTATGCTTCAGTCTATCTTTCAGTGTTTTAAATAGGCTCTGGAGACTGTCGACATTATGCAACATTTTGCACTGTATTTTGTAACAAGATACAGTAAATAAATAAATCAATAAAGTTTCTTACAGCTGCATGAATTACCAACTTTTATACTCAGCGTCTCAACTAATGACAGCAAACATACCATGCACCATCTTTACCATCTTATCCACTTGCATTGCCACTCTCAGGGAGCTATGGACTTACACTCAAGATCTTTCTGTATATCAATACTCCTAAGGATACTGCCTAGTTATATTTACTATATAACTTCCCAAATACATCATCTCAACTTTGCATGGATGAAACTTCATCTGCTATTTCGTCACCCAACTTTCCAATTGATCTATATTCTGCTGTATTCTTTGACAACCTTCCTCACTATCCACAACTTCTTCAATTTTTGTGTTGTTCGAAAGCTTGCTAATCGGCCACTTACATTTTCATCCAAATGATTTATATTAATTATAAGCTACAGAGGATATAGTTACTGGTCTTTGCGAAACACCACTGTGCGCAGACCTCTAGTCAGAAAAACACTCCCATACAATGACCCGCTGTCTTCTATGACCAAATAAATTTTGTATCCAACTTACTAACTCTTGTGGATCCCACGTGACTGAATCCTTTGGACCAGCCTACATTAAAACAGGCCTTGTGAAATGTTTAAGTCAATACAGAGTAGATCCACGGTCTTACTATCAAGCAATCATCTTTGTCACTTCCTCAAAAAACTCAATCAAATTTGTGATTTCGAGACCTTGTATGATTTTAGTTTCCTATGCCCTAAATATGCTTTCTTTTTCTTTTTGAATGAACTTTCAATATCTCCCATCATCCATGGTTCCCAAATTTGGCCATTTTTATCCTGCACCCTCACAGGAACTTCCTGAACTCTGATCAACTGGCCTTTAAAATAGTCCTGCATGTTAGACATGGATTAACCCTCAAACAGTCATCCTACATTGAATTTTTCCAGCTCCTATCTAATACAGTTGTAATTAGCCTTCCCTCAATTTAGCAATTTCACCAGAGTATCAATTTTATCCTTATCCACAATTATGTTAAAACTAATGGAATTATGATCACTGTTCCCAAATACTTTCCCACCTTCGATCTCATTGTCAGGATCATTCCCCAATTCGAGGTACGGTACAGCCCTTTCTTTAGTTGGGGATATTTCAAGAAAGTAAAAAATGAGGTCTGCAGATACTGGAGATCACAGCTGCAAATGTGTTGCTGGTCAAAGCACAGCAGGCCAGGCAGCATCTCAGGAATAGAGAATTCGACGTTTCGAGCATAAGCCCTTCATCAGGAATAAGAGGGCTTATGCTCGAAACGTCGAATTCTCTATTCCTGAGATGCTGCCTGGCCTGCTGTGCTTTGACCAGCAACACATTTGCAGCTGATATTTCAAGAAATCCTTCTGGATGCAGGTAACAAATTCTGTCCCAACTGAACCCTGAGCACTAAGGGAGTCCCAGTCAATACTGGGGAAGTTAAAATTGCCCATTACACAGCCCTGTTGTTTATAGATCTCCTGTGATTTCCTGAGACACCTGTTCCTCTATTTCTTGCTAGCTACTGGGAGGTTGATAGTATAACCCCATCATAGGAATAAGAAAGGTGCAATCACTAAGTTCTAATCCTATGGCCTCGCTGGATGAGCTCTCTAATATGGCCTCTCTTAGTTGAGCTGTGACATTCTACTTAATCAATAATGCAACTCACCCGCTTCCCTACCCCTTTTCCATCCCTCTCTGCCATGCCTGAAACATCTAAACCCTTGAATGTTCAGCTGTCAGTTCTGCCCCTCTGTAATCCCAGTTTCTGTGATGGCCACAACACTGTAGTTCCATTTATGAAACCAAGCTCTAAACACCATGCAGTGAAATAAGTACACTTCAGACACCCAATTCCATCATGTTCATTAACCTGATCCCTCCTATTTTTCTTTATAGACTTACTTAACTTAACCTCTACCTTCTCCTCAATCACTCCACATGCTGACAAACTTTATTTGGTCATAGAAGACAAAGGGTCACTGTACAGGAGTATTTTTCTGACTAGAGGTCTGTGAGCAGTGGTGTTTCACAAAGATCAATGCTGTATCCTCTCGTACTCATCTCCTGCCTCACTATTTCTATCCTCCCAAATGGCATGAGTATACCTCCCTACAAGGATATTGGTGCCCCTCCAGTTTAGATGCAACCTGTCCTTCTTGTACAGGTTCCTCCTGGCCTGGAAGAAATCCCAGTGATCCAGATGTCTGGTGCTCTCTCTCCTAAACCAGTTCTTTAGCCATGCATTCAACTGTATTACCTTCCTATTTCTAGCTCATGACACAGGGAGCAATACTTAGATTACAACCCTACACATCCGGCTTTTCAATTTCCTACCCAACTACCTACATTCCCTTTGCAAGATCTCATCTCTCTTTCTACCTATGTCATTCCTAGCAATATGGACCACGACCTCTGACAGATCACCCTCCCCTTTCAGAGTATTCTGTGCCTGCTCAGTGCCATCTTTGACCCTGGCACCTGGGAGGTGGCACACACCATCCTGGAGTCTCCTGCACAGTCATAGAAACATGTATTAGTACCCTGATTATAGGGTCATCTATCATTAGCACCTCCCTACACTTTGTTCTGCAGCAGGCAGGATCAGAGCTAATTGTGGTGCCACTGATCTGGCTACTGCTTTCCCCACCAAGAAGCTATTCCCCCCAACCCCTGACAACAGTATACCTGTTTGACAGGGGGATAGCCACTAGGGACTCCTGCACTGCCTGCCTTCCCTCCCTGGTGGTCACCCATCTATCTATCTGCTAAACCTTTGGTGTAACCACACCCCTGAAACTCTTACCTCCTGAATTTCCTGCCTCCTGTATGCTCCTCGGAGTGTAACTGATCCACACGGTCTGAGAGGAGCTGCAGGTGAACACACTTCCTGCACACTGTTGTATTGGACTTCTCCCTGTTCTCTCGCATCTCTCAGGAGGAGCAGACCATTCCACTAACTGCCATTACTACTCCTCTAGTAAGTACTGAATTTTAATAAAACGGGAAGACCTTCCCTTGTCATACCTTGATGCTGCTCACCCTCCGCAGTGAAGCATCATGCTCACCAATGCCAAACACTTTGACCTTACCAGCAGCACTCCACCTTTTCTGAGGCTCTACTGTTTCTAAGCCACAATAAAAAATTTCCTTACAAACCTCACTCTCTCTCTATTTCAAAAATAAGTTATTCATTAAAAAATCTTTCTATATAGTCACAGAGTTTGGTTCTGTACAGCAGTATATCAAGGAAAGAAACAAACACTGGAATTGGACTCTCTCCAAACAAACCAACGGCATCTCTTACTTGAACACAAGTGTACTTGCATGCAGTTGAGGCACCAGGAAGGTCCCCCTTTAACTTCAGCATAAAGACCTTAGACAGTGGTCTTTCCCCACCGCACCCTGGCATCAGCTGCACCAAGCTTCAGTGCGTGTCCCTCAGCACATAGTCCTGGGCATTGGAAGGTGCCAGTCTGCAACACTCAGTTGGGGTCAACTCTTTGCTCTGGAAGACCAACACGTTTCCAGCAAACCAAAGAGCATCTTTCACCAAATTGATGTTCACCTCAGCGTGCATCAGGGGAACAGGCTGTATAGCACAGAGTCCAGCGTCACGGAGCTGCTCAGGATGAGCCTCATCAAAAACCATTGCATCCTTCTCCAAACTTCCTTTGCAAAGGCACGTTCCAGAAGGAGGTGTGTAACAATCTCAACTTCCCTCCTCAACAGCTGCTTTGAGGGGAATGTGCAATGGCACAGACTGGACATTCAAGATCTCACAGAGTGAGAGTGCCTCATGTCTGATGACCAGGTTTTTACCTGCAATGCAGAGGGAGCAATGTTCCCAAAGACCAGCTTCTGTTTCACCTTGGTGATGTGTTCCCTCCAAGATTCTGCGCACACCCTGGCCTCTCCCAATCACCGTCCCAGCAACTTCGGATAATCTGTCCGGACAGGGGTGAAGGGAATAAAGGATCAGTCGGCCCAGCTCCCAAAGGACGTGGCCCCGCTTTTGCCTCAATTAACCTTGGTTGCATAAGCCAATTCGAACTGATCACGGATGTTCTTAAGTCTGTGCACGGACAGCAGATCCAAGCAAAAAACGCCCATGTTATCCATATACAGGCAAGCTTTGACCTGCAGGGCTCCGCTGCCAGGAATAGCCGTCCCTCTGAAGCTCGCATCCTTCCTGATGGACTCGGCTCTATACAACACACAAAACAAGGCAGGAGGGAGTGGACAGCCCTGCCTGACTCCGGATCTGATTGGGAAGCTTTCCGATTCACACCCCTTGGAGATTTCACTCATGATATTGGTGTAAAGCAGTCGGATCCAGTTGCAGCTTCTCTCCCCAAAGTTCATTTTGGATAGCATCCCACATGTTCATGTGCAATAGCTTGTCAAAGGCCTTCTCTTGGTTCAGGATAGTGTGGAGGCCCCCCCTCCCCCATCCCCCCAATCTCCCCATCAATCCCAGAGCAGAACTGACCCGGTGGGCAATGATCTTAGACAGGATTTTGTAAATTGTATTCAGTAGTGAGAATGGTTGCCATTTTCTTATGTCCCACTCCCGTTTATAAATCAGGGTGCTGATACCTTTTCACATGGATTTCTACATGTTACCTGCCATACATCTCCAGCAGCTCCTGGTCAATTTAATCTCACAGAGCTGAATACAACTCAGCTGGTAAGACGTCGCTTCCAGGTGTTTTATCTTTTTCTAACAGGCAAATACCCCATCACACTCGTGCACACACTATCAAGCACATGCGTTCTCTCTCTCTCTCTCTCTCACACACACACACACTCTCCCCACCTCACACCCTCTCACCCCCTCCCCCCCCACCTCAAACACCCCTCTTCCCCACACCCTCCCCCCCCCCACCACACACATCTATAGGGTGAATTTGCAGAATTGTAATTGCAGATACATTCTATTGTTCAAAAAGCACAGACACAATCAGTGGGCAGTCGGTCCATGTGACATTTTATAAATTCTTACTTTGGAAACAAAACCAGTCTGACTCAAGGTTGAGACACAGACAGACTCCAACCTCACACCTTCAACGCATTGTCTGAGCTGAGATGTCACTTTTTTTAAATATATATGCTGATAAAACCTTAAGTTATCTCAGGAAAGTGACTTGAAAGGAGTTCTGGGATTTATATATTAATCAATCAAAACCTGCATCCCCTTTCTAAGTGACTTAACAGCAATCTAGGTTTGTTCAATATATCGCAGTCTTATGACACTTTGATCTTTTACTATAAATTCTGTGTTCTAAGATCCTGTCCCACTAGCTACCTGACTATAGAGCAGCATTTTGAAAGTTTGTACTTTCAAATAAACCTGTTGGACTATAACCTGGTGTTGCGTGATGTTTAACTTTGTCCACCTCAGTCGAACAACGGCACCTCTACATCATGGCTAGAGGTATGGGCACTCCGCACTGTGCCACATTTGTACAGTACTCTATTAACAAGCTATTGCTGAGGAACAAGTGTGGGGTTGATCAAAAGCTAAAGAGAGAAATGACCTGCGCTGCATGATAGTCTTTTATCCGCAAAGTGTACAGGCTCCATTTCTGTTTGCTTGGCACTGCTAACAGGTTACTGCAGATAAGCCAGTGAAATTTCATTGATATTATTGTCTTGAAGTTTATTGGACCAGCCACACAAAAAAACATTCGCTGCAACAGCAGGACAGATGTTAAGAATTCTGTCGCAAGTAACTAACCTTCTGACCCCCTGCCCACCTTCCACAAGGCACAAGTCAGGACACACTATCGAAAAGGACAAAGGCAGAAGGTGGATGGGAACACTACTCCAACTCACATGTAAGCCTGTCTTTAAACTATAGCACTGTTGGTTCCCTGTTGCTGAATCAAGCTTCCATAGCTCCCTCTCTAACAGTTCTGTTGTTGTACTTACACCTCAAGGAGTGCAGCAATTCAAGTCAGTGACCCACCACCAAGTTCTAAAGGACAATTTGAACCAGCAATAAATTCTGTCCTTCTCAAATGTGACCCACACCCCAAGAACAATTTTTTTTAAAAATCATTTTGCATTTCAAGACCACACGAAAAAGCAATTCCCATAAGCTCAACTGAAACGCAGTACTTTGCAAATTCCACAGTATTGAGGTAACAAGTAACCAGCCACCGGTCTTCATACATGCAGCTGGATGCAAACTTTACAATTCCTCCAGGCCAGCACACATTCACTGACAACTTAGAACAGGCCAATGGAAGGGAAGGCCTATCGCTGGTGCTGTGCAGGCAAGAAGAGCATTGAGCTTACAGGTGCAGCAAGTTGGCGTTCTTTATCTCTGCCATCGTCAGGGAAATCAACTTCATTTGCTAGCTTTTACCTCTTTGGGTAAGTACCAATGGGTCCCTTTCCTGCCCTCTGTCACCCAGTCTCCCACACTGTGAAGTACCAGGTGCAGCAGCATCTAGGAAAGCTGGGTAACGTTGATGGGAATGCTGTGAATTAGTCACACTCACTCCATGTAGCAAGGAAGACAGTGCGAGGTGACAGGGCTATGGAACCAAAACGGCTGATACTTTGGATCTAATTGGAAAGTGGAGGGGATTTCTGGAGGTTGTTGGGTGGGTGATTTTGGAAACCACTGCTCAATTGTACTTCTCTAACTATGAGTACACAGTGAGGTGGTGAACAATTTGGCAACCTGCTAATAAAAGGTGGTGGTGCTAATTCTGGCTCAGCCTTTTCACAATTGCGCAAATCACAATGACAAATTCCAACTTGCTCAACAATACTCAAGTGAAATAATCAGGCCTTCAAAAAGGATTGCCATGTATCTTGATATCAAAGGTTTTTCGATAAGCCTCCCCCCTTCCCCACCTTCCTCATCCCCTCAACTCCTTAAAAGTTTCTGCTTTAAAGACTGGGATTGCACAATGTCACAAAACACTGAGTCATGTCATTTGGTTTGTTAACCCTCCTACTGCCAAACTCCTCTGAACACGGACACATCTGGGACTGCTATGCTCAGTTCTGGGCACCAGAAAGCATTTGGAGAAGGGTATACACAGATTCATTGGAACAGTAGCTCAGTTGAAAAATGTTAATCTATACAATCTCTCCTCAGTTTAAGTTTCTATTTGGATTAAAGCGTAAACTAATTAAGCTGTTTCAAGATCATTAAAAGAATCATAGGTCAGTTGGGAACGAGGGGGAGAGAAATAAGTTTCATTTTGGGGTTATCACAAATTAACTTCAGTTTAGCACAAGGCTGGTCAGGTTGACATTCAGAAGTATTTCTTTCCAACTCTCACCATGATAGACTGTTGAGGCAAGTCAGCTAAAAACTGTAGGTGATAGATTTGATAGGACGGTATGTGTGAAGGACAACAAAACTAAAAAGATGAACAGATAAAATTGTGTTACTTTTGATGCTACCGATTGACTGGACAGATCGAAGGGACTGAACAACCTCTTTGTGACCTTGTACTCTTTCCACCACTGGAGTAGTGACACCTATTCCGACATGTCCTGACTAACCTATCCCAAAAGTCACTGCATCAGAGGTCAGATCAGTTTTCCTTTGTGTGAATCCAAGGAAAGCAATGGGACCACTGATTAGAAAGGCCTAACAACATCTCTTCTTCCTCAGGCAGCTGAGAAGATTCCACATATCGGCAAATACCCTTGCCAACTTTCATAGGTGCGCCATTGAGAGCATTCAAGATTGGAGATGGTTACAGAGTGGTGAACTCGGCCTGGACAAACACAAAGGCCAACCTCCCATCTATAAAATTCATCTACCAGGTCCGGTGTCAAGGAAAGGCCGCTAATATTCTCAAAGATCCACCCCACCCTGGCTATGTTTTTCAACAACCTCTTCCATCAGGGAGAAGGTACAGAAGTCTGAACACACACACACACACACACACGTGTTTTGAAACAGTTTCTACCATTCTGTTGTTAGAATACTGAATGGACTCACCCCCATCCCAGGGAAAAGACTTTGTCTATTTACCCCATCCATGCCCCTCAATTTTAGAAACCTCTATAAGGTCACCCCTCAGCCTCCAACACTCCAGGGAAAACAACCCTAGCCTACTCAATCTCTCCCTGTAGCTCAAATTCTCCGACCCTGGCAACATCCTTGTAAATCTTTTCTGAACAGTTAGACAAAAGGTTAAGATGAGATCAGATATTGGTTTTCAAACTCAATGCATGGGCCAGGTTGAGGAGAAAGGGAGAAATTATTCCCACTTATAAATGAAACAAAAATGAGAGGACATTCATTTAATTTGCAATAGAAGCAAAAGGGCCCTCCATTTAAAAAGAGTCAAAAATGTTAGTTAGCTTAATATCTGTTACTAGGAACATGTTAGATTCTTATGAAGGATATAATAGCAGAGCATTTATAAAAACATATTATACAAGCACAGTCAACATGGCTTTACATAGGGGAAATCACAGGAGCATAGGTAGGTCATTCAGCCCCTGAGCCTGTTCCACCATTCAATAAGATCATGGCTGATCTGTGGTCTAACTCCTTGGGCCCATATCTTTTAATACACTTGCTTAATAAAAATAGTCTAGGATTTAAATATAACAATTAATAAAATCAATTCAATTCAACCACAAGCACTTACACACAAACAGCTTGAACAGAATTTCCCATCACTGTTATAGGAAATAAGACCACTCAGCTGTAAATGATCCTTAATGTCTAAGGAATTGGGGAAAAAAGAAAAGCTCTGTACTGCCCAACACATCTTTAACACAACTTTTTCACACAGAGAGTGCCGTGTATATGCAAGGAGCTGCCAGAGGAGTGGTAGAGTGGAGTACAATTATAACATCTAAAAGATATTTGGACAAGGTACATGAATAGGAAATGTTGAGGGGGATATGGGCCAAATGCAGGCAAATAGGACTAGTCAGGAAACCTGGCTGGCATGGATGAATTGGTCCAAATGGTCTGTTTCTGTTTTGAATGACTATAACCACGACTCTCAAGCTATCAACTTTACTTGAGCGACACAATTCATAATTACCCACACCATCCACGCATACCTTTGCAGAATGAGGTTGCTAATGTAGTGCAGCATTAGGGACAGCTTTGGATTTTGTATCCCCAAATAAGGAACCATTTTGGGATTACACAAACTCTATTTCACCCTTACTGCATCACAGAGAAAAGACCAGTTCTGAACACAAGTCTCACAGATAAAAAAAACAGCTTTCAAAAAGGAGCTATGAAGACTCAAAAAGACAAGATTAGCCAGCACTTTGGCAGAATTCTATTGAGTTGTCAGGAAGTTTGAGATTGATGCTCATAGCAAAATGTTCCTTTATTTTGGTATGAGCATCAGTTTTAACACTGCATCAACTCTCATTTACAGAGTATATACATATAAACATACTCATTACTTCATGGCTAGTCATATTAATATCTTCTTTTGAAAAAAAAGACCACCAAGTCAGACATAACATTGGAATTCTTGGTTAATCCTAACAGATGGATTCAACAAGTGCCACCCTCAGGTATGTCTTAATATACTGCACCAGTGCAATGTCAGATATAGGATGCTGTGCTCAATGTGCTACACAATGAATCCTGATTACAGACTATTATTGAGATTAGTTATTAGTGAAAACGCAGGCAACATCCCACAGCAAAAGGAACAGATGTCCCATGTAGAGATTGCACATCAATTTAATGACTGAATTTTATCCAAGCCTGAGCATTTAGAAAATGCAGGCAAGCCAACTTTCTAATTGCTCCTGGGAGTGAGAAAAGCAGTGAATCTCTGCTCGATGAACATCCAAAACAGTGAGTAAATGAACACTTGGATGCCTGGAGGTTGCCAGGGCCACAGAGTGTAGCTCAGGAAATTCTGGAGGCATTGGTGGTGATCTTTCAGGAATTGCTAAAGTCAGGGAGGGTCCTCAAGGACTGCAATACGGCTAATATAACACTCTTGCTCAAGAAGGGAGGACTGCAGAAGACAATAAACTATAGGCCGGTTAATCTGACCGCTGTGGTGTTAGGGGCAAGGTTCTCTGTCATGGATAAAGGCTCACCCATAAACTCTGTATTTCCACATCACCACAGTTAGCTCCCCAGGCAATAAAGCAAGACTGTCTTGTGGCCATGAGGGCTCTGCATAAAATTAGAAACCAAACTTACCAAGCTATTGCCAAACTGGCTGTGCACAAGTCAATGTAGCACTCACCAGAACAGACAAACACAGCCTTGCCAGTTTCCAGTTCAGCGCCACACTTTGCACACAGAGCAGGAGAGTTTCACAATTGATCCTCTATTTGTGTGGAGTCCATTTTGAGATCAGCCAGGGAGGGAACGCCATTGGCGCCAGTGCCAGTGGGTTGGGGAGGGAAGCAGAACCAGCCGAACCTTTTGCTCTCATTCACAATACGTCCAAGGATCTAATGCCACTTTCCAAAGCAAGGCGAGGGAATTGCTCCACTACCCTGGCTAACATTTATCCTTCAACAAACACGAAAGACCACTATTCTTTCAGGGACCTTGCTATATACATATTTCATGCAATACCATAATGGCTGCACTTCTACTGTACTGGCTGCAAAGTATTTTGCAGCAACATGAGGCCACTACAGTTGCTATGAAAACACAAGTTCTAAATCCACAACCAATATTGGCGCTTCAGATCTTCACTTGGTAGACGTTCTCCCAGTCTCACAGCAACATGCTTAAAAGTTGAAGTCCGGATGACCTAAAGATAATACACATTATGTCATAACCTTTTATTCATTGCTGAGTCAAAATCCTGGAATGCCCTACACAACAGCATTTTGTCAGCAGCTGCAGCAGATGAACCACAGTATATCAAGGATTCTTCACTTCAATACAGATCGCTTTGAAAAATCCAACTGTTCAGGCTCTCTCCTGCCTCCAAAATCAATCTGCTTTACAAACAAAAGATTCATTTTTCCCTTCAGGCAAAATGCAATTCTTTCACAAGGTCTTTTTATTCCAATTTAATTCAGTAGAATAAACAAAAAGCACACCTTTTCTTGCAACGTGCACTGATAGAGCCATTAAAGCTCAGAACAGAAGAGACTGTCTCTTCCATCCTGTAGGTGCAAGCCAAGTTAACTGTAGGTCCAAGTTAACTGTAGTACCTTGTCAACGTCTCAAGTCATCATGTACCACCTTTAACAGAGGAGAGTTGAGGTAGTGATTGAAAACCTTGACTGGGATTGCATTTACGTAACACCTTTCACAACCATCCCCAAAAAACCCACCAGCCAATGAAGTGCTTTTAAAGTGTCTACACTAGGAAGGAAGTGTGGCAGCCAATTTGTGCACAGCAACATCCCATAACAGATATGCTATAAATGACCAGATAATCTGTTTTAATGTTGTTGGTTGAGAGATAAATATTTTCCAGGACATCAGTGGGAATGCCTATTGCTCTTCTTTGAGCAGTGAGAGGAGATCCTTTATGACCAAACAAGATGGCCAATCCAGAAAAAGACTGCATTTACAGAGGAGAGCATTGAACCATTTCCCAGGCTTACAGTGGTCAAATCTCAGAAGTCCATTTAAAAAGGAACTTTTTTGGGGGACGATGCTTTTGAAACAAAAATAGAGGGGGAGAACAAGCAGAACAGCTGGGTACTGGAGAAGTGGTTTCCAGTTAGTGAGGCCTATCAAGCTATGGATTCTAAAGTGAAGAACCAACAGCTGGTATAGGTTGTGAATCGATCTGTACCAAATGCCAGAGGAACCCTCCAAGGTTAAATTAACTACATAGCAGACAGTAGATTACAAACAGTCTTGGCATCAAACATGGATTTTCACATTGTCCTCCAATCATAAAGTCTGCTGTTAATGTTCCTCAAGAGAAATATCCCTATTGCAAAAGGAGGACTCAACATTGGCTTAATACCCATGCCAACATTGATCTCCAGTGCCTTTGGCTTTCTGGTGTATTAGAGGCTTTATGCAGACAATAGAGAAATGGTGACACAAGCCTTTGTTGTTGCACTCCTAGTGATACACTTGCAACTGCAATCTTGTCTATGGAGCTGCCAGAAGCAGAAATTAGACCTTAAAATAAAGTGCTACCAACTGTAAATGTGTCACGGCCGTTCCTCAAACTACACTGCAGCGGGAAAGGAGAACAATAGTCAGAAAAATCAAGTTGCTTACTGATTTGGTTTCAGTTCTGGTTATTTCAATGGTCAACTGCCAAACAAAATGTGTAACCCACTTAAAATAGGGATGTTAAGAATTTAGTTAAAGTAGAACCCCCTCATGGTGTGATCCCTGTTTAGTAAGAATGGATTTTTACTTGTATAATATCTTTCAAAATTTCAGGAAACACCAAATTGTTAATTAAGTATTTTTGCAGGACTGTTGATCAAAAAGGTACCATCCAATTTGCGCACAGTAACCCCGCACAAACAAAAGTAAATGACTTGATAGTTTGTAAGCAATATTAGCTAAGGGATAAACATTGGCTAAATGACCAGAAAAAGAATTCCTCTGCTGGTCTTCAAAATGCATCCAGAGAAAACCGTCTTGGTTTAACATCCGATCCAACAGAAAATGTAAGAGAAATTCATGTAAGGGTGGTTGAAATAAACTGTAGTAGCTCAAGTTTTGCTTTTAGTCAAATGTAGTAGGAGTGCCAAGGATGTGGTTCATTAATTTGTGAATAGTCATTCTAGAAGGCAAGCACTTTGTTGTTAATATAAGGCACATACCAGATATGAGTAAAAATCTCATGCTGGGTTGCTTTGAACACACATTGGAAAGGATCCAATATTGTCTGGAACATTCTCATGTAACTTCACAGCACGGTGGGCGGCACGGTGGCACAGTGGTTAGCACTGCTGCCTCACAGCACCAGAGACCCGGGTTCAATTCCCGACTCAGGCGACTGACTGTGTGGAGTTTGCACGTTCTCCCCGTGTCTGCGTGGGTTTCCTCCGGGTGCTCCGGTTTCCTCCCACAGTCACAAAGATGTGTGGGTCAGGTGAATTGGCCATGCTAAATTGCCCGTAGTGTTAGGAAAGGGGTAAATGTAGGGGTATGGGTGGGTTGCGGGTCAGTGTGGACTTGTTGGGCCGAAGGGCCTGTTTCCACACTGTAAGTAATCTAATCTAATCTAATCATTCTAAGTTAGACTGATTCAATGGGAATAGGTGTAAAACATACAGGATACTACAGTGGATTAAAAGTTATATGTTTCCTCATCATTACACTGGAACCTGCACTGTAATTACAATCTCTAAGAAAATGCAGGAAAAGCTCACACTAGTAATGTTTAAAACAATAATATTTTTGTAGCAACCAAATGAAAAGCAGCAAATTAAATTGCCTCCTTTCAACATCCTTGGTTGGCCACAAAGATTTTAGGAAAAAGTGAGGACTGCAGATGCTGGGGATCAGAGTCAAAACGTGTGGCACTGGAAAAGCACAGCAAGTCAGGCAGCATCCCAGGAGCATGGCAGTCGACATTTCGGGCATAAGCCCTTCATCGGGGATGTGGAGGGAGGATAAGGGGGCTGAGAGATAAGTAAGGGAGCAGGGGTGAGGTGGAGGGAAGGTAGCAGGGAAAGCGATAGGTAGATGCAGGTGATGGGCAAGGCGATAGATCGGAGGGGAGGATGGAGCGGATAGATGGGAAGGAAGATGGACAGATGGGACAGTTCAAGAGGGTGGTGCCAAGTTGGAGGGTTGGATCTGACATGAGGTGGGGGAGGGAAGATGAGGAAACTGGTGAAAACAAATTTGATGCTGTGTGGTTGGAAGGCCCCAAGGCAGAAGATGAGGCATTCATTTCCAGGCACCAGATGGCTAGGATTTGGCAGTGGAGGGCCAGGACTTGCATGTCATTGGTGGAGTGGGAGAGGGAGTCAGTCACAGGGCAGTGGGGTTGTTTGGTGCAAGTCCCCCAGAGATGTTCTTTAAAACATCCGCAAGTTGGCATTCTGGCTCCCCAATGAAGAGGAGACCACATCGAGATCAACAGACACAATAGATGATGAGTGTGGAGGTACACGTAAATCTCTGTGGGGAGGCTTGGGTGTAGGCTTGACACCTCTTGCAAGGTAAGGTGTAAGAACTGATAGAAGTGGGAGGGAACAATATCATTGATGGCAGGGTCTGACTGTAGGTGGTGGAAATGGCTCTGTATCCGGAGATTGGAGGGGTGGAAGGTACTTTCTTTTTACCTCACTCCATTTATAAAGGTAGTCAACTAGTTCACAAGAAACAATAAGGAGCCAGTCCTTCACGTGTTCTTGAGAAGTTATGTTAAAACCCGAGACCATGGTCAATTGAGTATTAGAAGAATAATGAACATAAATACTGCAGATACTATTGAGTTCTCAGTCTACTTCTCTCTAGTCAGTGTTATCATCAGATGCCTTGTCCTTCAGGATGCTAAGCGCGAGAGAAAGACTCCTCCAATCTGATCACAGGATTTTACAAATTCTTCTCCTCTGCCTCTACTGAAGGTAGTTGAAATACAGCTCATTTATATATCACACGTCTGGGTGTATTGCCTCCAAGTCAAGAGAGTGTGGCACTGGAAAAGCACAGCAGGTCAGGCAGCATCTGAGGAGCAGGAGAATTGACTTTTCGGGCATAAGCCCTTCATTACCTTCAAGCTAGATTTTTCAAAAATTCTCCTATGATTGTCCCTCAACATGTTAACCTCTAAAATATGGTGTAAATCTAATAGGTAATGCAGGTCTCATCATGCCTGGCCGGTTTCAGTATCTTTTGATAAAAGTATTAAATTTCAGTTCAGGCTGATTCTTCTTTCCTGATGGCTCTAGAAAGCTTGACTCACCCAGTAGTCAGGTGACTGTGACAGCCACTTGAATACTGGGGCCATTTTTACGTCAGTGCTTTTCCATTTTGTAAACCTTTAGCCATGAAAGTCCCAGGGGTTAAAATTAGATGACGGAATTCAAAGAGCAATCATCTATATTTTGGCTTGAGTGAACAATTTAAACATAAAAACAAGGCTGAATTTTTTTTTCCCATATTGACATACTCATATCTACAAAAGGCAAATTTTAAATTAATGAGATAATAAAATTTGCTCTAAGCCACACATTTAGTGTAAATCTGGGCATTCTTTTTAGGCAATTCTCAGTCTACAGCTTCCAGCTTCATGTTCCATTCTAGATAACAATAAGACCATAACATACAGGAGCAGAAATAGGCAATTCGACCTATCAAGCCTGCGGAGTCATTTCACAGTTGTTATTTCTCAACCCCATTCACTTGCCTTCTCCCTTAACCCTTCAACCACTTACTAGCCAAAAACTTACCTATTCCTGTCTCAATGAGTTGGCCTTTATAGTCTTCTCTGGTAATGAATTCCACGGATTAACCACGGTCTGTCTGAAGGAATTCCTCCACATCTCAGTTCTGAAGGGTTGTTCCTTCACTCTGAGGCTGTGTCCTCAGGTCCTAATCTCTCCTACTTGTGGAAATATCTTCTCCATGTGGACTCTATGCAGGCCTCTCAGTATTCTGTAAGTTTCAATCCTTCTAAACTCCAACAAGGACAGATCCAGTGTCCTCAAATGCATGACAAGCCATTCATTCCCATCATTCATATAAACCTCCTCCGGACCTCCTTCAACACTAGTATATCCTTCCTTAGATACAGGACCAAAAACTACTCACAATATTCCGAATGCAGTCTGACCAGAGTCTAATACAGTATCAGCAGGACATTATTTTTACATTCCACTCTTCTTAAAAAGAATGCTAATATTGCATTTTCCTTCCTAACTACCAACTGAACCTGCATATTAACCTTTAAAAATCCTGTACTAGAACACCAGAGTCCCTTTGTGCTTCAGGTTTCTGAAACCCTTCCCCATTTAGAAAATAGTTTATGCCTTTATTACAGTCATATAGATGTGCAGCATGGAAACAGACCCTTCAGTCCAATCCGTCCATACCGACCAGATATCCCAACCCAATCTAGTCCCACCTGCCAGCACCCAGCCCATATCCCTTCAAACCCTTCCTATTCATATACCCATCCAAATGCCTCTTAAATGTTGCAATTGTACCAACCTCCACTGGCAATTCATTCCATACACGTAACACCCTCTGTATGAAAAGGTTGCCCCTTTGATAAGGGTGAACAAGTTTGACTTCCTGTTTGTCCTATGTAGCATTTTGTGCAGTCCTTGCATGGGTTTTTGTACACTACATTGGTTTTGCTCATGCTGGGTATCGGGTCCTTCGTTCTGGTGAGGTGTTGTCTGAGAGTGGCTGTTGGTGGTCACAGTAGTCTGGCTGTCAGTTCGGAAATGCTCTTGATGTATGGTAGTGTGGCTAGTCCTTTGGGTTGCAGCATGTCCTCATTCCGTGGTCTTTCCCTTAGGCATCTGTTGATGAAATTGGGCGGGTATCCGTTTTTGGCGAATACATTGTGTAGGTGTTCTTCTTCCTCTTTTTGCAGTTCTGGTGTACTGCAGTGTGTTGTGGCCCTTTTGAACAGTGTCTTGATGCAACTTCTTGTGTGTGTTGGGGTGTTTGCTTTCATAGTTTAGGACTTGGTCTGTGTGTGTGGCTTTCCTGTATAATCCCATGCAAGGACTGCACAAAACACTACATAGGACAAACAGGAAGACAGCTAACGATCCGCATCCATGAACACCAACTAGCCACGAAACGACACGACCAGCTATCCTTAGTAGCCACACACGCAGATGACAAGCAACATGAGTTCGACTGGGACAACACTACTATTATAGGACAAGCCAAACAGAGAACAGCCAGGGAATTCCTAGAGGCATGGCACTCATCCACAGATTCAATCAATAAGCACATCGACCTGGACCCAATATACCGACCACTGCAGCAGATAGCTGGAACTGACAACCGGAAGCAGCAGATTCAAACCACTATAAACGTCAGAGGAAAGATCACAGAAGTGCTTCACAGGAGGCTCCCAAGCACTGAAGATGTTGCCTAGACAGGGGACAAAACGTCCGCAACACAAATTCCCAGCTCAGCGAACAGAACCACAACAAGCACCCGAGCTTCAAATCTTCTCACAGACATGGAATATCTTCAATCTGTCCCTTCATCCAGATCATTAATATATAACATGACAAAATGTGGTATCAACACTGACCCCTTCGGAACTCCACTAATCACTGGTGGCCATTCTGAAAAAAACCCTTGATCACTACTCTCTACCTCTGCCAGTAAGCCATTCTTCTATCCATGCCAGTACCTTGGCTCTAACACCATGTGCTCTTATCCTGTTTAGCGGCGTTCTGCATGGCATCTTGCCAAAGGCCTTCTGGAAATCCTAAAAGATCACATTGCTGACTTCCCTTTTCCCAATTTACTCATTACCTCCTCTGAAGAATTCTAACTGTTTTGTTCAGCATGATCTTCCCTTGACAAAGCCATGCTGACCCTACCCTTCCACAGTATGATGTGCAAGTTTTCATTTTGTAACCCATGAGCCTGAAGTTAATCAACTTTTAAGTACTTTTAAGTACTTATGCAGCCATGGTGATTTATTTCAAAACAGTTTTTGACACCTGACTTTAGAATAAATGGGTTTTATGTACCACTAACTGATTTTTTTATAAATCTTAGATTATTTACCTTGCTGGTCATAAACAATGGGACTTCAAAAGTTTGTTGGAGATTTTAGGTACTTGACTTTCTTTTACACTTAAAGAAAATGCCGATAGCTTAGAGGGGAATATTTTTGATTCAGCTTTCCATTCAGCTTTGAGCAGTCCTTGGCAATATAAAAGTACTCCTGACAGGAGCAGAATATAGTGAAATCTTTGGGTAAAGAGAGTGAGTTGGGATTAAACACCAAATAGGTTACTTAAAGCAATGTGTATTTAAAGATAAAGTATGTGATAGCTACAGGAAGAAGCAATCTGTAGTTCCCGCCTAAACTTTAAGTCACAAGTGGCCTATACCCACCAAAGCTGCCACACATAGGGACTCTAGTCCGAGTGTTGGAGCAGTGATGTTTTGGGTTTTATCAATTATGTGTTTTGTAGTACCACACAAAAGCTGTTTTGTTCTTTTTTTTCACTTTATGAAGGATTGTTTTGAGACTAAATAGAATTGTACTATTACGGTGTTTAAAATCTTTGAGTCGGGTGTAGTATAAACAGATGGTTTGATTGATTTTATTTTCATTTCTTTTGTTCATGAGCTGCTGTTTTCCTGCTAAAGCAAAATCTGCAAGACCACATGCTTCTATTTCAGCAAGAGACCACTTTGTTAAAACCAAACAAACCAAAATATAACTTCCCAGGCCATGTTCTGGGATCTGATTTGCCCAGTCATAACATCAGTTTGCATCATGATCTATTGACATATGGAATGTAGGAGATGCGGGCCATTTGGTCCACTCCACCATTCAACACAATCATAGCTCATCCTCTATCTCAAAACTCTCACTCTCTCCCCAAATCCCTTCGCACCTTTAGCCTCTGTAAATCTATTTCTTACTTAAAGATATTCAGTGATCTTGCATCCACAACCTTTTGTTGTAAGGTTCGCCATCATCTGAGTGAAAAATTCCTCATCCTCAGTCCAAAATGGCCCATCCCACATCGAATTTCAAAACAATTCTAAAGAGGTGGGAACCAAAGTGAAGAAACAAAAGGGATTTTGAAGAGAAAATTCCAGCAAGTGGAGTCAAACAACGCTGCTAGAATTGGCAGAAGAGGGAAGAGTACAAAAGGTCAATTAATCTCACCTTTGCTTGACTTCAGGCATTTATTCACTTTCTATTTTTGCTCTCCCTTTTGTTGATGTGACTCCTAGAAGATTCCTAGCAATGCATGAGGATATCATTGTGGACTTCATTGGGGAGCACTGATAGCCTGTTCAATTATGGAACACCCTAGCTGAACCTGACCTTGCCTCACCTCCTGCTTATAAAAGTTCCTTAGGGTTGGTGGACTACACAAACTCTAGGCCTGCTCTTACCCATCTCTAGAAGATATCAAAGGTAACAGCCCTTTGACAAAAGCATTTAATACAATGCCAGTTCCATAGAGAACAGGAATTGAAGCTGCGGCTGATGTGTGCGGCTCAGACAAATAATTGGATCACCTTGTGTGATCTTACAGTCAGCCTGGGAACGCATTTTGAAAAATGCTCTTGAAACAAAATACTAAATGTCAGGGTATGCCCCTTTCAAAGAACATTGGCAATAACATGCGTTTCTCTTTGTGTGAAATATGAAGATGTAAATAATGACCTAAGATTCCTGTGAAGCCTGCAGTTAAAGTAGTAAAGGTTTGTTATGAATAGGTACTACCCTGACTCTCTCAGAAATATTTCAGACCACTCAAGACTTTACTGCACTACACTAGCAAAGCCAATCAATTTCTCAACTATGTGTTTCACAGCATGTGACAATATTCAGTACAGCATCAAGGTAAGGGGACAGGGAATGTGACAATATTGAAGCTATCGTTCTCAACAGCAACATTAAAAGGTAGAGAGATATTAGGATTTGAGAAAAAGGTGGCTATCTTGATGGTGACCTCTATCACCAAAGCAAACAGACTGACCGTCACTTAACTGCAATTTGTCCAATCTTACTACACTGAAGGTGATGGTTGAATTTGTCTGATCACAAAGAGTTACAGCAAACCGAAATGCATGATGTGATATGCTTTGAGTCGTTTTGAGACACTAAATAAATGCTATTCCCTTTTCTCACCTATCAGAAGACAGAGCTTAAAAATCACACAGAGAAGGTTTATTCAAACTTGAACTGAAAATGTGTTGCTGGAAAAGCGCAGCAGGTCAGGCAGCATCCAAGGAACAGGAAATTCGACGTTAGGGCATAAGCCTGATGGAGGGCTTATGCCCGAAACGTCGAATTTCCTGTTCCTTGGATGCTGCCTGACCTGCTGCGCTTTTCCAGCAACACATTTTCAGCTCTGATCTCCAGCATCTGCAGACCTCACTTTCTCCTCCTTATTCAAACTTGAAGCACTGATTATATCTCTAGCCAAACTATATAACACATAACCACCCATCTTCCTTTAAAAGATTTAAAACTATGACCTTAACTCAACTTAAGTCTTCTATCCTTGGAAGGGTGATATGGTGTGTAAATTGACAATAGTTCACATGTACATTTCATCCCTCTGCAAAACAAGCCAATAATAGGATTGCTACAAGAAGTCAGTTCGTTTCTTGGTTTTTCTTATGCCATCAAAAGCATTTGCTGCTTAAATAGCATCAGAAATCCTTCAGGAGACCATCATAAAACCATCCATCTTCCTGAATGAGTGGAAACTCAAATTTGCAGTTGTATGCAGAACAAGTCAGAAGTGCAATGGCAAATGGCTCGCGAAGCAATCACTGACTAGAACCTGGGATCACCCTGGACGAGACCGTTGAGAGGTCATCGACAGTTTTGTTCACCAAAATAAATAAAGACACCGTCTCAACAGTTATCCAGAGACACAGTTTTTAATTTAATCCTCAGAGCAGTTTTCAAAACCAGCTCTCTGCTGATGATGAGCCGCCCAAGTATGAAACAGAGCTCCATGGACCGGCAACGTCACACATTCTCCCCTATTCTCCCATCTGTGTCATTACGTGATCCTTTCCTGGATAATAGCAAGCATGCTCTAAATGTATCATAATTGAGTGTGAATGGGGTCTGAATTGTTCCAGATTGGATCTTATTGAAAATTGCAAGCAATGGGTACAGAGCAAATAAAAATAGCTTTAATTCATTCTATTAGCAAATAAATTACCAACGTCCAAAAATTCTCCAGAGAAATAGCTCATTGGGTTGATTCCAAGTATGGAAGGATTTTCTTACGAGAACAGGTTGAGTACGTGGCCCTGCATTCATTGGAGTTTAGAGGAACGAGGGATGACTGTAATAAAACAAAGATGATTCTGAGATAGTACACAGGTTGGATACCAAGAATGTGTTACACCTTCTGAGATGGTCCAGGGGGCAATCTCAGAGTAAGGGATCAACTATTTAAGGATTTTTCCCTGTGGAATTCTTTACCACAGAGGATCAACGAGACTGGATCATAAAGCATATTCAAGGCAGTGATTGACAGGTTTGTAAATCAGTAAGGGATTCCAGGGTTATGGGGATAAGGCTGGAAAATGCAGTTGAGGATTACCAGATCTGTTGGGATCTCACTAAATTGTGGAATTTGATGGGCTGAATGGCCTCTTTGTGTCATAAAACTTATGGTCTTACATCCACTTGACCAACACATTGAAGAGTAGCCAAACTCTGTCAAATGAGATGCTACTGTTCACAGTAAGCACCTTCAACAACAGAGAAGATAAACTGGGAACATGTTGGAACACAGAATCTTTCTTTTCCCACTGCAGTGAATGGCAGCCCCCTATAGCAAATTAGAGCTGTATGTGGACTCCAATGTCATAAGATGACTTACCTCTCATTCCTCCTCAACAATTCCAGCCAAGGATCGAAATCAGAAGCTTATTGCTTCAAGTTTCACTCCAGAAATATGATCCCAATCGTCTAGGCTGACATTTCAGTGTAGAGCTGAGGGTGTGTTGCACTGTCAGAGGTTCCAGTATTTCAGAGACAATAAAACAGGCCCTTACTGACCTCTCAAGACTGCACTTTACTGACAACGCACAAACAAATCTGTTCTTCATTCTTTCATTGTTTGTGGGATCTTCCAGAGTATAGACTAGAGGTCATGCTCCCTACATTACGAAAAGCACTTCACTGGCTGAACTCCTGCTACAGGAATTGATCTCTCCGAATTTGGACTCCAGTAGGTGAAGTGACACTGCGTCTTGTTGAACGGAGTTTCTCCTCATGAGTGACCACACAATAACAGATGCTAACAGCAGCTCCATATCAAATTGATTTTAATAATACAAATTCATTGTTTATAGTCATAGAGATGTGCAGCATGGAAACAGACCCTTCGATCGAACCAGTCCATGCCGACCAGATATGGGCAGCACGGTGGCACAGTGGTTAGCACTGCTGCCTCACAGCGCCAGAGACCCGGGTTCAATTCCTCAGGCGACTGACTGTGTGGAGTTTGCACGTTCTCCCCGTGTCTGCGTGGGTTTCCTCCGAGTGCTCCGGTTTCCTCCCACAGTCCAAAGATGTGCGGGTCAGGTGAATTGGCCATGCTAAATTGCCCGTAGAGTTAGGTAAGGGGTATGGGTGGGTTGCGCTTCGGCGGGTCGGTGTGGACTTGTTGGGCCGAAGGGCCTGTTTCCACACTGTAAGTAATCTAATATCCCAATCCAATCTAGTCCATCTGCCAGTACCCAGCCCAAATCCTCCAAATCCTTCCTATTCATGTACCCATCCAGATGTCTTTTAAATGTTGCAATTGTACCAGCCTCCACACATCCTCTGGCAGCTCATTCCATACACGTACCATCGTCTGTGTGAAAATGTTGCCCCTCAGGTCTCTTTTATATCTTTCCCCTCTCACCCTAAACCTATGTCTTCTAGTCCTGGACTCCCCGACCCCAGAGAAAAGATTTTGTCTACTTATCCTATGATTATCCCCTCATGATTTTGTAAGCCTCGATAAAGGTCACCCCTCAACCTCTGACGCTCCAGGGAAAGCAGCCCCAGCCTGTTCAGCGTCTCCCTTTAGCTCAAATCCTCCAAACCTGGCAACATCCTTGTAAATCTTTTCTGAACCCTTTCAAGTTTCACAACATCTTTCCGATAGGAAGACCAGAACTGCACGCAATAACCAATGTCCTGTACAGCCGCAACGCGACTTCCCAGCTCCTGTACTCAATACTCTGATCAATAAACGAAAGCATACCAAACCCGCTCTCAGTTTTAGAACTGAAAAATCCACAATCCCTTGCATTCTTATTTATCTGTGTTTATTAAATTAACATTAGAAGAAAATACATGGCATGGCAACAGTTGATAAATTCAACTGATGGACAACTGGGGTGAATAACTCATCACACATCCTTAACTAATGGAGAAAAACTCCCTTTCAAAAAAAAAATCAAATCCAGTGAAAGCCTCAATGCATACTATCGGAGACCAGTGCAGTTGCAATGGTGTCTTCTGGATGAGATGCTAAATCAAGTGCTAGTCCTTCTCTATTCACATGCATGTACAAGATGCAATGATTTTATTCCAAGAAGATGGAGCTTTGTCAGTGTCCTGATGCACATGGCACTTTTGACAGCACAACAGCACATTTGCGCCATTCTTCTACATACAATTCAAACATTCCATTCACATCTGGTTACGAGAATTTAAACAGTCGGATGGAGTTGAAAAGGTCATGAATTGCTTCTAAGTAAAATAGTTGCAAAAAAAAATCTACTTGTACTGCATCCAGTCCCACTAATTGTGCATTTTCCACCTAACTTTGTCATTGCACCGATATCTCAGTGGCACAGCAAAATGAAATCATTTTGAATGCCGAGTCATCTAATCTATGGGAAATTACAGCTAGAAGTCATTATTTTTCTCACGCTGACCAGAGTACTACCATTGACGTCTTGGGATATTTACACAGGTATTTCCATAGAAACCCTACTGTGTGGAAACAGGCCACTTTGCCCAACAAGTCCATACTGACCTTCCAAAGAGTATCCCATCTAGATCCATTCCCCTTCACCCTACATTTATCTCTGACTAATGCACTTAACCTACACATCCTTGGACACTTTAGGCAACGTAACATGGCCAATTCACCTAATCTGCACATCTTTGTATTGTGGGAGGAAACCCACGCAGACACGGGGAGAATGTGCAAAATCCACATAGACAGTCATCTGAGGCTGGAATTGAACCCAGTTCACTGGCGCTGTGAGGCAGCAGTGCTAACCACTAAGCCACCGTGCCACCTTGTTTGGCCAAACTGGCTCCTGTGCAACCTGCTCCACTGACAGCAAACTGTAAGTGGTTTCAGTGGAGCAGGATTATAACGTTGGACCAACAAATAAAAAAACTATGGAGTAGAATATTAGGTCTCATTTTGTTTAATGCTCCTCTCCATTTTACGAAAGAATTGCTTTCATTAATGTAGTACCTTTCACGACTACAGGTCATACATGTACAGCCGACTGAATTCAAACAGTGCTGATGGATGTTAGGTTCCAGGCACACCTATAACTGAGGCATCACCCTGTTAAAGCGACAATGATTGCTTGCATGCCAAACGGCTTGCAACAGACAGAGTTAAGTGACTCCACAGCATCAAAAGAACCAATGGATCAGATCTAATCTCTCTGGTCCTGCTACATTTTTCCTGAATGGTGGTGGATAATTAAACAACCTTCTGGAGACTGAAGTCACACAGATATGCCCATTCTCATTGACAGAGAAGGTCAGAACATCAGTTTAAAAAGCCAGGTTGAAGCATTCACAACAATCCCCAAAGTACAATATATATATATATCCTCTTCCTATGGTCCAAAGTATCATAGATGTCAGTCTTCAGTTCACTCCACAAGACGTCAAGAAATGACTGAGTATTGGACGCTGCAAAGACTCCAGGTCCTGCCCTGCCAACATTCCAGCAATTGTATTGAAGATTTAGGATAAAGCTAGATGTCCTGAGCCAAGCAGCTTCCAGTATAGTTACAGCACTGGCATCTACCCAGCAATACAGAAAATTATCCAATTATTTCCTGACCACAAAAAACAGAACAAATCCAAACCAACCAACTACTATTCCATTCAGGCTACTCTGTCAAAATGATGAAAGGTGTCATTAACAGTGCTATCAAGTAACATTTAGCAATAATCTCCTCTCAGATGCTCAGTCTGATTCCACTAGGGCCACTCAGATCTTGATTTCATTTTAGCATTGGTGCAAAGATGGAGAATAACTGGCGCTGACATCAAGACTGCAGTTGACTGACTGTGGCATTGACGAGCCCTGGTAAATCTACAGATTTAATAACAATTGGGGAAAACTCTTTGCTGGTTGTTGTCATACCTGGCACACAGGAGGCTGTTTGTGGTGGTTGGAGGTCAGTCATTTTAACTCCAGGCCATTTCTGTAGGGGCTCCACAGCAGGGTGTCCTAGGCCATCCTAAGTTGCCTAAGGTATCAATGACCTTTGCTCCATCATTAAGATCAGGAGTGTGCTGATCACTTATGATTGGACAATACTCAATAGTGTGACTCCTAAATACTAAAGGAGTCCACCCCCAGTATAACATGGAAAATATCCAGGCTTGGGTGCTAGATGGCAAGTAACTTTCACATCATACAAGTGCCAGGCATCGACCATCCCAATGAAAGGGACACAGTTACCGTCTCTAGGTATTCAATAGTAGCACCATCACTGAGGTCTTCCACTCTCAACATCTTGGAGATTACCATTGACAAGAAACTGAACTGGATGAGCCATATGCATACAAGTAGTAGTTACAAGCACAGGTCAGAGGCGTGGAATTCTGTGGGAAGGAAATCACCTCGTAACCTTCAAAGCCAAATTCACTATCTACAAAGTACAAGTCAGGAATGTGATGAATACTCGTTAATTGGCTGAATGTTGTTGAAGCTGCACCCACCTCAGGTTTGTCACTATCCAGGACAAAGTTCAATTGACAGTCCATTCACCACCTTCAAACTTTATCCCCTTCACCACCATCAGTGTACTGTCTATAAGATGCACAGCGGAAACTCACCACGCCTACTTTGAGAACACCCTCCACACCGATGATTTTTACCGCCTTGAACAGAAATGGCAGCAGATACATAGGAACATTATCTCTTGCAATTCCCACAAGCCATACACCGCACGGATTGAGAACTATAGCACTTTTCCTTCACTGTTGCTAGAACCTGGAACTCCTTCCCTAACATTGTAGGTGTCCCTACCATATGTACTGCAGCAGTTCAAGCCGACAGCTCACTACCACCTTCTCAAGGGCAATTAGGGCTGGCTAAGCCAGAAACACCCACTCCCGTAAACTTAATCGATAAAAATACATTGTAAGTGAAGTCACTCATGCCCAAATCAATAATGAAACAGGCAGTTTGAGTAAAGTTCAATTCCACAGAAACACTGATAATAACAACCAGACAGTATTTAAAAGAGAAGTTGAAGGGTTAAGAATCGTGCAGGGCACCAGAGATAATTCACATTTCTCTTTTCCACTGTTAACAAATATCCAAATTCAATTGCAATTCAGGCTGAAAGTAGTTCATTATATTTTTACGAAAGAGCTCATTTGAAGTGTAGAAAGAAGCCAGTTGAAATATTTGGCTTCTCTCAGCTATACTGGAGAACTATGGTCAGGGGCTTCCTCCAAAAATTGCAACTCAGTCATGACACAGGCTGCTTCTCCTACCACAGGATGTGCATTGCATTCGAGAGAAGGCCTCTGTTGGGCTGTAGGCGGAAGACTGTGGCTTATCTGTGTCTAACAGGCCAAAAAATAAATTACAGAAGCACAGAAGTGAGTAAACACCTTTATCAGTAATACTTTGCAAAGTCTGAATTAATATTACCACAAAAAGTGTCCATGTGTTTTGTTGCAAACAGTAAAGACAGATGAGAAAAATGCTTTTATTAACATATCCATAATTACACTAATACAGATGCTTCTTGCTGATCCCAAAAATACTACTTCAACACAGCCTCCAGAAAATGATCGCACTGAATACTGGCAATCCTCTCAGCCTCAATCTTCCATAGTCCCACATCACAGATCCTTCACTAAAGATCCTCAGACAGCACTTCCTAAATCCACAACCACTTTCATCTAGAAGGACAAAGGAACACCAACACCTACAAGTTCCCCTCCATGCCACTCATTATCCTGACTTAGAAACGTATCGGCGCTCCTTCATTAAATTCCCTCTGAATGACATGGTGGGTCCACCTTCAGCATATGAACTGCAGCGGTTTAAAGAAGCTGATTACCGCCATCTTCTCAAAGGCAGTTAGGGATAGGCAATAAAATGCTAGCCCAGTCAACAATGCCCATATCCCATGGGCGAATTCAAGAAAAATGAATCCAGTTGTTTTTTCCAGATTCTGATCAACAACAATAATAATTACCACATCAAGGTCAGGTACGCCTGTGTTGAGGAAAGCTATTCTGCCTAATCTTGCCATGCTGTCTATCATAAATCTTGAACAAGTGGAATGGCAATTGATCAATTGCCCTCACTTCAGGTGAGGTGCTCCATTTTCTACCACTTCTTACTCTGAAATAGCATAGTGTGCAAGGGACATAACTGCAACAGAATGACGTCCTGATCATCGTTTCTCAACCAATAAAAGCAATATACAGAGGCAGGAGGAGCAGAGGTAAAGTGCAAAGCAATAACATCCTCACCGTTTTCAATCAATGTACCCCATTAGAGCCCTCCCTCCTACAATACTAGTGCAAATGGTTTCCAAATTTCACATCAGGCATCCCCTGAATGACACGTTGCTGACTTACTGCTAGTTCAGTGGCAGAGCTTTGACCTGCAGGACTTGCCCCACCAGCGAAGACAGACTTGGGTTGGGTGAGGATCAAACTGCTCTCTTGGAAGCAGGGAGCAAACGACTAACTCAGAATTTAACCACCTTTCAAAACTTGATTTGGACGACCTTTCCTGAGGTTAGGCTGAGAGAGAGTTTCTTAAACTCCACAGGTTAGCCAGTGGGCCCTCCCAAGCTAAACATGCCTGGAGATATCAAGGCTCAGCTAAAGGGAAAACTGTTGAGATTCAGTACATTTGTGCAAGGTCTGAGGAGCATCCCTCAGAACCAGACATATCAAAAAAGGTGCTGCACTGTGATCCATGACAAAAAAAACAGAACTAAAGGAATGAAACAAAATGGGAACAAAATGTCAGAAAGAGTCCAGTTAATTCACAATATTTGTCTCAGTCAGTTCCATTCACAGATATAGATGGTTGATTCCAATCGAGAGGCAGAGGAAGGTATTTCAGATGGAATTCACAGAGCTGGGAAACCTCTGGTAATAAAGAGATAGCAACACTCTCTCCCTTTCCGAAGATGAACCACAGCATTCAGGTGTGCACATGTCGGTGTGCCTGGTGCCGTGCAGCGCAGGATTAGAAAAACAACACCCCATCTCCCCAAGCCATGGCACGTTGCCAGCTTAGCATTTTTTCTGAATTCTTCCTCAAATTCCAAACATTAGGCAAACATTCGGATCTGCCAGCATTCACATCTCAGGAGGGTCTCACTGTACATGCATAAAACGTTGAGTCCCTGTGTACAGAGTGAAGTCAGCTCTCACTCTCTTCTGGGAAATTGTTGAGCCTCACCATGGGACACCTCATGGCTCAGGGTGGTAGGTCTATAAATAAATTGCAAACAGACCACCTTAATACCGGGAGTGACAGGTGCACTATCCACCGAAACTGAGAGGTGTATTTTCTCATACAGACTTAGGTCTGTCCCAGAAAGAACTCTAATTAGACTTGCCAGAGGTTATAATACTAGAGATGGGTGGGGAAGTGGGAGGTTGGAGGGGTGTATGTAATGAAAGACGACAAGTGGTCAGCACGCTCAAGGTTCTTCATAACACTTCCAAAGGCTTGTGACTAACCCATCGCATAGACTTACAAAATGGGAGCATCAGTAAGCCATTCAGCCCCTTGAGCCTACTCCAATGTTGAACAGATCAGCTTGTGTTGCGAATTCCACTTTCCCAGCTACCTTTGATGTGGAAGTGGCAGTGTTAGACTGGATTGGACAAAATTAAAAATCACATAACACCAGGACATAGTCCAACAGGTTAATTTGGAAGTACAACTTTTGAAGTGCTGCTCCTTCATCAGGTAGCTGTGGAGCAGGATACGCAGAATTTATAGTAAAAGATCAAAGTGGCATATAACTGATGTATTGAAAAAAAACGTAGATTGCTGTTGTCTTTAACTGCTTAGAATGGGTTGCAGGTTTTGATTCATTAATACCTAAATCCCAGATTTTCTTTCAAGTCACAGTCCCAAGATAATTTAAGGTTTTTTTCTCTCGTCAATGTACCAAGCCTCAGGACATCATTGCCTGCAGCATACGAGACAGACAACACTGGCCAAGTCACATGCTACCTACCACGTAGATGGTGGGTGGTGTCTCCACATGTAATGGTGGTATCCATATCTACACTCTGATACGTCTTGCAGAGGTTGACATGACAGGGTTATGTGGTTGATGTTGTCCTGAAGGTTGGGCAGTTTGCTGCGGACAATGATCTGTTAAGGTTGGGCATTTGTTTAAGTTATCTCAGGAATGTGACTTGACAGAAGTTCTGGGATTTGCATATTTATGAATTGAATCCTGCAACCCCACTCTAAGCGATTAGAGACTTAATGTGGGCGGTACAGTGGCACAGTGGTTAGCACTGCTGCCTCACAGCGCCAGAGACCTGGGGTTCAATTCCCGACTCAGGCGACTGACTGTGTGGAGTTTGCACATTCTCCCCATGTCTGCGTGGGTTTCCTCCGGGTGCTCCAGTTTCCTCCCACAGTCCAAACGATGTGCAGGTCAGGTGAATTGGCCATGCTAAATTGCCCGTAATGTTAGGTAAATGTAGGGGTATGGGTGGGTTGCGCTTCAGTGGGTCGGTGTGGACTTGTTGGGCCGAAGGGCCTGTTTCCACACCGTAAGTAATCTAATCTAGGTTTGTTCAATACATCATATCAGTTGTATAATACTTCAAATCTTTTACTATAAATTCTTGTCTTATGATCCTGTCCCACTAGCTACCAAACGAAGGAGCAGTGCTCCAAAAGCTTGTACTTCCAAATAAACTGGCTGGACTGCAACCTGGTGTTGTGAGATTTTTAACTTTGTCCCCAACCTTCATTGACCTTCGATTCCCTTGCCTCATAAGAATCTACTTCTGCCTTAAAAAATATTTTAATGATCCCACCTCTACTGCCTGCTGGGAGGAACAAAAGTTCCTCATGTTCTGCTCATGTCAGTCCTAAAAGGACAACCTCTACATTTTAAAACTGGGCTTCTTGGTTTTGGACTCACTCACAAGTGGGGCAATCCTTTCCACATCCTTGCCCTGTAAAGGCCAGTCAGGACTGTACACACTTCAATCGGGATGTCAAGTTAATGATCTTGGTCTATCCCCCATTGCCCCTCGACACCTCCACGTTCACCACCATTTGTGAATCCTCCCCATGATCGCAAAATGGAATCCTCATCAGGGAGATTCACCTTCTTAGGACAATACACCTTTTCCTAGAAAAAGGAAAAGCTGACAGTGTCCTGAAAGGCCAAGGTTTTCACCACCTTCAGTAGAATATTGGATGCACAATCGTAATGCTCCAGTCAGATAAGTGAAAGAGTAAAAAATGAGGTCTGCAGATGCTGGAGATCACAGCTGAAAATGTGTTGCTGGTTAAAGCACAGCAGGTTAGGCAGCATCTCAGGAATAGGGAATTCGACATTTCGAGCATAAGCCCTTCATCAGGAATGAGGCATTCCTGATGAAGGGCTTATGCTCGAAACGTCGAATTCCCTATTCCTGAGATGCTGCCTAACCTGCTGTGCTTTAACCAGCAACACATTTTCAGATAAGTGAAAGACTCATGACCCTTCACACTCAGCTGGGCAGTAACCAGGATGTCGCAGGCATCAGCATTTTTGTCTGACCCTGGATTCTGATGCTAAGTCAAAGTTCTGTTCTGACATTACAGCAGTTCCCATTCCCATCCCAAACTAAAGAAAAGAGCATTTTCCAGGGGTTCTTTCGTGTGAGGGTTGACTGTGCCTCTGATGTCTGGAGTGAAACAGAATCATGACAGAAGGAAGCCATTTGGCCTATCATGCGCATGCCATACATGAATGAGCTCGTCACATCTTCAAGCTCTCCAGTCCAGAGTAGTAGATCAAAGGAATTCAGCTATAATGGCTTCCCATGCCCTTGAACCAGTGGGTTTAAGCATCATAGACACCAGGTCCAGACAGATGAAAACAATGCTGAAACATGATCTGAAAAAAAAAATCAATTGCCTTTACTGTGTGACAGAACAACCCAAGGTTACAATTGAGGGAGGCAACGTTTTCACAGCTTAAAGCCAAAATCCAGAAGACAGAAGGCCATGTGGTGGGATGAAGAAGCACAAGAGAAATTCAACAATACGTTGGGCAATGTGGAAATTAAAATACCTGCATTTTTAAAAACAGGCGGGGCCATCTGTAGACTAAATCCAAACGGGCATAACTTCCTTTGCTCACAGGAAGGGGGTTGCCTTTTTAAAAGGGGAATGATACCATCTATTAACGCTGTTAAGAACATTTTCAACAGCACCTCAGCTGTGAATCCACATGAAGCAGCTGATATTTTCCAGGCCCATCCCTCATTGCTCTGTGATGCAAGTGGGAAATGGCAGTAAAATGGGGGGGCCTGCAATAGCAACAAAATGGATGAAAAACAAGACAAGCTTCAGCCTTGACAGTATTCCAGCTGAGATCTTGAAAGCTGGTGGGCTTTTGCTCATGGACTTGAAATGAAAATGAACTAGCTCCCTCGACTTCAGCAATGTGACCACTGTAACAATGTTCACAAAGGGTGATAAATCATATTTCAGAAATTAATCCTCCCAGAGACAGTTTGACTTTACGTTTACCATAGGAACCTCTTCCATGCTATTACATGACAAGCCCAGAAAAAAATGTCGAGAACATCTAATTAAACTATTTGACTCAATAAATGCAAAGATCTTTTGGAGCACAATCAACAGAAAAGAGTCATGGTCCTGCAACTGCTTCACAATGATCCAATTGGAACATCTGAAATAAATCTCTTCAGAACCTGAAGCAGGGTCAAGGAAAACTGCATGATAGAGCCCAGATCATTTACAAGCTACACTGCCTATTCATCTCATCAAAAGGTCAACCACGCTCTGGTATGAGTACTATGTACCATCTGGATGGAAAATTCTCCAATCTCAGTTCCAAAACTACAGTAAGCACCATAGACATCTGTGATCCACAGTTTGCACGAGGACTCCAGTGTCATGTCCATTCCCAACAGCTTCGGAAGTCACCCTTGGTGTTCGCAATTCTGCGTACAAAAGCAACTTGGTCTGTCCTTGAATGTTGCCAAACTAAAACTCTCATCAACCTAGATAAACAGCCCATCTCCTATGTAATATTGAAAGAGAGACTCTAGAATATGTTGGACATGTCCCGCACCTTGGCAGTCACCTCTCTCAAAAGTCCACAATTGATCAGTTGCACCAGCTCAGCCTGATGCAAGCTCCAGCACCAAGAGTTTGACAACAAAGATGTCGACAAGTCAACGAAAGTCCAAGTGCACAGGACTGCTATTGTCAAACACTGCTGTAGTAGAGTAAGACCTTGACTGGGTTTCACTGATAAACTCATGAAAAATCAATCATGGTGGACTGAATATGAAAGGCATCTCACCCACAAGGTCCTGCATTAGTCTCAAATGGCTAACGCTGTCAGGGAACAAGAAAGAAAACAAGTATCTCTCTCAGGCCAATAGAATAAAGGGATCTTAATGGCTGAAGCATTGTGTCATAAAGATGTACATGTTTCTGAAACTCACGCATCAAACAAGTTCCAGTGAAGGAACGGATGTATTTAACTTAAAAATGCCTGCAGAATAGTCCAATGCAAATCAAGTTTAGACACGATATTAATATGGTGTACATAATTTCATTTCATGTAAGATATCTGCCTTCTCCTGAGCGTTATTGCAGTTCAGAGATAGCCTAATATTAGCACTAGCGACAAGTGCAAGGAAAAGAATTATTTTATATGGCCATATCATTCAGCTGCAAACAATCTTACTTGGACTTTGATACCATTATAACATGTACTGTCACTCAGCTAACATGCCAAGAAATATTTCAAACAAAACTCAGTCAAGTTCTTCTGAATGTGCTTTTCTATTTACAGTTCCTCTTTAAAATTATTTGTCAAGTCATCTTCCCCCGTCAAGTACACAAAAAAAAGTACACCAACTGGAAATGAACTGTTGTTCATTTGACTGAAAAGGGGTTGTTTTGTGCTCCTTTATCTAGTATGGTGTGTCTCTTTATACTTAACTGAGAAATTGGTCATTATTTATCACAGGTCTTATTTAAACAGCACCATCTCACATCTCTCCCTCTGCTGACTGTACAGAGACTACTGCATACCAAGGATCCAAGCTCACAGCAGAGCCTTGGCCTCTTAAAAGAAAATGCTACATGCCTGTCAGATCTGTTCATCACATCTAACAGCACCACACTCACACGATAGCTGATCAAATCATTTCTGATGTAAAAACAGATCAACTCAACCACCCGCAGCAACATTCTGCCAATGGCACAAGGACACATCACAAACCACCAGACAGCTCAGCATCATAACTGGAAATAACGACAGCAGCCACAGGAGAGACTGAACATTTGCTCAACAGTAGGGTTTGTAGCAGGTGTTTACTGTTCATCCCCTGCGAAATTCTCAGGGCTCAGAATTCCTTATGTGTGCTCAAACAAGTACATTGCATCAAAAGAAGGTGTTTCACAATTATCAAAGCATGTCAAAGATGTCCACTTAAAGGCCCACTTCAGCCACATTTCTGAAATAACTCAGCATTTCACTTGCAACCAATTTCTTCGCTGTTCAGTGTCGGTAGACAGCAAAATAATTTTTCGCAGAGCAAGATCCCACAAAGGAGGTAAACAGCAGCTTGCGACTCCACTGTTTTTCTCAACGTGCAGTAAATTTCCCAACTTTTTCAGCACAGAGGACGGAAAACGAGGGACAACGAACAGGAGGGAAAAAGGGAAATGGGAATTGGGTGTCTGCCATGCAGAACACCCACATCCTGTCTACAAACTGACCCCAAGCTTCCAGTTGCCTGCCACTTCAACACACCACCATGCTCACCAGACAATATTTAAGACCTTAAGACATAGGAGCAGAAATTAAGCCATTCGGGACATTGAATGGTGGAGCAGACTCAATCATGGCTGATAAGTTTCTCAACCCCATTGTCCTGCCTTCTTCCCAGAACTGAAGAAGGGCTTATGCCCGAAACGTCGATTCTCCTGCTCTTTGGATGCTGCCTGACCTACTGCGCTTTTCCAGCAACACATTTTCAGCTCTGATCTCCAGCATCTGCAGTCCTCACTTTCTCCTCTTGACAATCAAGAATCTTTCTATCTCAGTCTGAAATATACTCATTGGCGTTGCCTTCATAGCGTTCTGTGGTAATGAATTCCACAGATTCACCATTCTCTGGCTGAAGAGATTTCTCCATATCTCCGTTCTAAAAAGCTATATCCTTGGGTCCTACTCTTTCCTACCAATGGAAACATCTTCCCAACGTCTACCCTGTCCAGGCCATTCAGTATTCTGTATGTTTCAATTAGGTCTTCCCCCTCATCCTTCTGAACTCCATTGAGTATAAACCCATAGTCCTCAAACATTCTTCATATGTTAAACTTTTCATTCCTTGGACCATTCTTGTGAACCTCCTCTGAACGCGCTCCAGGGCCAATTCATCCTTCCTGAGGTATGGGGTTCAAAACTGCACACAATATTCCAAATGGGGTCTGGTCAGCACCTTATAGGGCCTCAGAAATACATCCCTTCTTTTATATTCAAGTCCTCACAAAATAAATGTTACCATTGCATTTGCATTCCTAACCACTGACTCAACCTGCAAGTTTTCCATGAGTATCCTGGACTAGAACTCCCAAGCCTCTTTGCACCTCAGACTTCTGAATTTTCTCCCCCTTTTGGAAAATAGTCCATACCTCTATTCTTCCTACCAAAACACATGACCTCATACTTTTCCCATGTTGTACTCCATCTGCCACTTCTTTGCCCAGTCTACTAACCTGTTCAAATCCTTCTGCAGCCTCCTTGCCTCCTCAATGTTACCTGTCCCTGTACCTATCTTTGTGTAGTCTGCAAACTTAGCCAGAATGCCCTCAGTTCCTTCATCTAGATTGTTAACGTAAAGTTGTAGAGAAAAGTTGCAGTCCCAGCACTGAGCTTGTGGAACACCACTTGACACCGACTGCCATCCAGAGAAGGACCCTTTCATCTCCATCTCTGGTTTGTCAGACAGCCAAGCTTCTATCCCTTATTGTACTCAGTAGTCTCCTGTGTGGCACCTTGTCAAAAGCCTTCCTGAATTCCAGGTCAATATCATCCATCAGCTCGCCTTAGAATTCTTTGCGGAAGCAAGTTAGACAATCAGATTTGTCAGGCATGACCTTCCCTTGATGAAATCATGCTGACTTTGCCATTTTATCATATACTTCACAGTATTCAGAAATCTCATCCTTCACAATGGATTCCAGGATCTTACCCATGTCTGTGATTAGGCTAATCAGTCTGTAACTTGTCTTTTGCCTTATTCCATTTTTAAAACAGGACTGTTATGTTAGTGATTTTCCAGTCCTCTGGAACCTTCCCTGAGAAATCACCACTAATGCCTCCGCTATCTCTTCAGCTATCTCCCTTTGAATGCTGGGTGTAGTCCATCTAGTCCAGTGATTTATGCATCTTCAAGCTATTCAAGTTTTCTGACACCATCTCCTTGGTAATGGCCACCATACTCAGGTCTGCCCCTTTACTCTCTTGAATGTTTGGATATTACACATGTTGTCCAACACGAAGACAGGATGGGAAGTAATATTTTGGTTTCTCAACAATTTCCTTGTCCCCCACTACTGTCTCAGGCTTGCTGCAGTGCTCCAGCAAGGCTCAGTGCAGGCTTTAAGAACATCTTACTTCCTGTTGGGAAGGCCCTGCAGCCTTTTGGACTCAATTTCCAGTTCATTAATTTTAGGGCCTAACTACCTTCTCCCATGTCCTTTACACATCTTCATATCCCAGGTCATCATGACATTGGCTGCTTTCAGTCAACCCAACTCATTTTCATCTACTTATTGTAATCATTATCAGCTTTTGTTTATCTCTGACACACTACTTTCAGTTCCTTTGCTTGCTTGTGTTTCTCTTGCTCTGGGCTGGATCTCCACTTATCTTCCCACTCCTTGACCCCCTCACTAATGTCATCAGTATACATACGCTACTTTTTCTCAGCTGCTACTAGTTCTGACGAAAGGTTATTGGATCCGAAACATTGTCTCCGCTTTCTCTTCATGGATGCTGTCAGAAATTGCTGGATTTCTCCAGCAATTTATGTTTTTCTTAAGGAAAATCTAGTGCTGGTTTGGAAACGGGGTATTGAGCTTATGGCCAGAAAGCAGGGGCCTGAGGTGAGTTTTGATAGCAAAGAGGGAGGCAGAAAGGTAAGGCATCTACACAAAACATTTTAGAGGGAAGGATCAAATTGACAAAATGGGGCAGACACCAAAATGGGGAGACTGAGAGTGAGGAATAGCTGATGTCAAGGACATGAAGAATACATAGCTACCTGAGTGGAAAAGGAGGCTATGTTGCAACATGTGGAACACTCTAAAGGATGCTTAGCCTTGAATTGTATTACATAGTTGAACCATAGGGTGATCAAGGAGGAGTCAATTAGTTGTGGCATTTGAGCTCTAGTAGGATAGAGGGAATTCATTGAAAATGTTTAAGAGAGTTTAAAACCTAGTGGAGAGGGGCCTATTTCAGCAGAGATGGTGCCACGAAAAAAAAAGACAATGCAAAGCAAGAACAGAATTGTAGTACCACACTCCCACAATTGCATCATAATCATTGTATGTGATGGAGCATGAAGTCTAGTAAAACGAAAGGGAGGTTGAGAATTACAACGTTAGCCCAATTCACCCATTTGCACTGTTATTGAAAGTGAGTTTCCTTGCTGAGCAGGAAGGTTCATTTTCAGACGTTTCGTCACCATACTAGTTATCAGTGAGCCTCCGGTGAAACACTGGTGGTATGGCCCACGTTTTATTTATGTGTTTAGCTTTCCTTGGATTGGTGATGCCATTTCTTGTGGTGATGTCATTTCCTGTTCTTTTCCTCAGAGGGTGGTAAATGGGATCCAAGTCAATGTGTTTCTTGATAGAGTTCCGGTTGGAATGGCATGATTCTAGGAATTCTCACATGCATCTCCATTTGGCTTGTCTTATGATGAAAGTGTTGGCCCAGTCGAAGTAGTGTCCTTCTTCATCTGTATGTAAAGATACTAGTGAGAGTGGGTCATGTCTTTTTATGGCTAGTTGATGTTCATGTACCCCGGTGGCTAGTTTTCTGCCTGTTTGTCTAATGTAGTGTTTGTTACAGTTCTTGCAAAGTATTTTGTAAATTACATTAGTTTTGCTCGTTGTCTGTATTGGATCTTTCAAGTTCATTAGCTGCTGTTTTAGTGCGTTGGTGGGTTTGTGGGCTACATTAATGCCAAGAGATCTGAGTAGTCTGGCAGTCGTTTCCGAGATGACTGTGTAGGGGAGAGTGGTGAGAGTTTCTGGACACGTTTTGTCTGCTTGTTTGGGTGTGGTGCTGAGAAATTGGCAGACTGTGTTCATTGGGTACCCGTTCATTTTGAATACACTGCATTGGTGATTTTCCTCTGCTCTTCATAGTTCCTCTGCACTGCAGTGTGCGGTGGTTCGTTGAAATAACGTTCTAATGCAGATCCGTTTACGTATGTTGTGATGATTGCTTCTGTAGTTAAGTATTTGGTCCGTACATGTTGTTTTCCTTGTCTAATTACCCTATCCATGCCCCTCATGATTTATAAACCTCTATAAGGTCACCCCTCAGCCTCTGACACTCCAGGGAAAACAGCCCCAGCCTATTCAGCCTCTCCCTATAGCTCAAATCCTCCAACCCTGGCAACATCCTTGTAAATCTTTTCTGAACCATTCCAAGTTTCAAAATATCCTTCCAATAGAAAGGAGACCAGAATTGCACACAATATTCCAAAGGTCGCCTAACCAAAGTCCTGTACAGCCACAACATGACCTCCCATCTCCTGTACTTAATGCTCTGACCAATAAAGGAAAGCATACTAAACATCTTCTTCCCAACATATGAGACAATATTGGCCATGGATACTGAAACATCACATCTCACAGTGTTAGGACACTCCTAGTCACTGCGAGTTCAGTCCTATTTTCCAACCCATCACAGATCCAACTTTATTACAGATCTTGCACCACCTTGTTACAAGCCACTCACAATCTTGCCAGCACTCAATCATAGTTTAAAAAACCATCACAACTCATAAAAGGTGGAAGTAGAGCACCAAAGAATAATAAGGCTTCCCTTTAAAAAGGTATAAATCCTGACTTCACTGGGCCCTCAATCTTCAGCACTGCGCACTTAGAACTAGGATGGACCTGCTAAACTGTAGGACGGAAGGGACAGAAAAGTGGTCAGGCTTTCAGGATTGAGATCAGGATAGATATTTTGTTCAAGATTGTGCAACTTTGGAACTCCTTGCCCCAAAATAAAAAGTAGGGTAATTAATTTTCTTTTAAGACTGAAGTGGATAGACTCTTACTAGACCGAAGAATCAAGGGTCATGGGAGGATAAATGGAAATATGGAATTTAGAACACAAACAGAGCAGCCATCTAATTGAATGATAAAGCAGGCTCCTGTTATGTACTTCTCTATGTCTCCCACCAATAGCATGTCCCAGTTACTGTCAAGTGGCATAACTGATTCCACACTTAGCCTGAGGGTCCCCAGCCCCAGAGATTTTCTGCTCATTTCTCAATGGCATCTCTCAAACCGAGGAAGATATTTATGGCCGTGGATCTTCCAGTCCGTGGATGAGCCAATTCTCCTGAACGTTGCCGCATAAATGCAAGACTTGTTTTATTTCTATTATTGTAATGGATAAAGAAATGGATTCATAAATACAAGACTCTTGAAAACCGCCATGAAGAGTCACCAAGCTGCTTCCAAGTCCCACCCACCCTCCCCACGTGAATTTCAATGTTGATGGAATAGTTTTAATTGTTGCTTTGACTACAGGAAGCTCTGGGGATTAGGTACCAGGGTTCTGTGTATCAAGAACCAAGCAAAACCTGCTGCTATAAACAATACATGACTGAATTGCAATGCAACCTGCATTCATACTACTATTAAACATAAGTCTGGGATATACCCACACTTTCTGATTATTATTTACTTCTGGCAGGAGAATGTTGCTGCATACCTTATTTATTTCTCTTACAAAGCATTTCTACTCCAGCTTGTCAGGATACCCACTTGATGTTTGCTGTCGCTGAATATGGTCTCAGGGGCTTTTAAACAAATGGAAAAAATGGAGAACAATCTGCATTTCACATGGTGAATTTTCATTCACTTGCATGCTTCATCACAGGGTTGGAGATGACTGGCTTATGTCAGCTTCACACTATCAGCCTGAATTGCCCATTTGAGGGAAAGATGGTGTAACTAAGAGAAAGGAGGGAAAAGTACTGACTGTAGTGAGTGAGACCCTCTCACCCAGTTCACAAGCAAGGCCTGAAAAGTCAGACTTCACAACATTTCCAAAGTTTCGCGACTGATACGGCAAAGATTAGGCAGTTCTCAACAACTTACACCTCACATAGCAAAACATTCCAGGACCCTTCACAGAATACATAACAAACAACTCTCAGAGTCGGGGGATGAAACGCGAGGACCAACAACCAAATATCTGATCTAAAGAATGCACCTAAAAAGCAGAAAAAAAAAGAGGTGGGGATGAAATTAGAATTGAGGGGTTATACAACGGAATTCTATCGAGGCAGGAATCTAAAAGTACAAAAAAAGGGCAAAGAAGATAGTAAAATCAAATAGAAAGATTACATATTTGCAAAAGGGAATTTGTTTTAAGCCATAAATTACATTGAACAGAACTTCAGCACCAGCTTAGAAATACAATTCACGAACATAAAAAGTTTGCATTGGCTTTTAGCCATGTTCCTATGGAGATTACTAATGAATTAGTTGACACCCATTATGTTATACTGTCACCAGATTTTATTTACCAGTTAATACTATTATACAGCAACATTTTTTTTTCTGCTGGTATAAAGTCTTTTGAGTGTGTAAGCACTCTTTTAATTCAATCTCTCAAATTGCTTACACCACTACCAATATCATTAACTCCACCACGATATTATATCAATTGCCAGATGCCACACAGGCTGAGTGAGGTGAAAATATGCAATTGTGCTAGTGGGTTTGGAGAAGATTTGTAGCTCAGGTTAAGGGTTTGAATGTAAGTTTGCTCACTGAATTGGAAGGTTTGTTTTCAGATGTTTCGTCACCATGTCAGGTAACATCATGAGTGAGTGTCTCCAGTGAAGCACTGGTGTTACGACCCTCTTTTTATTTATGTATTTAGGTTACCTTGGGTTGGTGTCATTTCCTGTGGTGATCTAATTGTTCTTAAGCTGACTATGGTAAATAGGCATTACATTTTTTTAAAAACAACAAATTTTGTCAAAAATCAAAAACATATTGCCCCATTGCCTCAACCAATGTGCCATGATCTGCTTCAACTTATTCTTTCAAATGTCGTACCATTCCCCAATTTTGCCTCATCACAGATTTTAACAAGTGCAGCACCAGCTAACCAATACCCAATTCCGTTTCTTATTTATCCCATTGCTGTTGACATCCAGTATAATTAGAATTAGACCTGTTTCCTAGATTTCTTAATGAAAGTAAATGTCCCAGTGTGCCACATGCCATTTATTCCCAATACAGCATTCAGCAAGCATTATTACATTTTAGAGCCCAGATTCTGCAAAGCTCATGACAGCATCCCAATGCATTGACAAGATCATCAAATCCTCTGATTTATTTTGCACATTGCTGACTTTCAAGCCTATTACATTTAATGCTGAAAACAAATAAACATTAACTATACCGTGCAGCTACCCAAAGTTAAAAACAGTGCATTCTCTTAGAAATTAGGGCAGGGTTCAATCAAAGCATCTGATTAAAAGGCTGATAATCATTCATTCCTCTTGCTACCTATTAAAACAGGCTACATGGCACAAGAGACAACATGATACCACACTAACCAATGAAATGTTTCTGCTAAAGGGGCGGAGCAGGGTGAAGGCAGGAGCCTCAAAACAGATAAGAATGTGAACTAAGACAGCGTTTCTGAAATACAGGAGTGCTTGTTACCAGTTGTATTCTCAAGAAATTTAATCACAATAGCAAACTGCTTCAATGGTCTTCTGGCATCTCACCCCACAGCTTGAACTGAAACACTCCATGCATTGCTCATGATGTTATCATACCCCTCACTTGTCTATTTCCAGTTAGGACCGATTTCTTTCTTTTCGTTTCAAGAGGAGGACTGCTCACCTCCACCTTGATTTTAACCCGATTGTGACAATTCTTCCATCAGGAAAAGAACTATTATACTGAACCACTAAGTATTCCATGTTAACACAACCTGCCTCCATCTGATCAATATTCCATCTCCCATACTTATTCTCTTCAAAAAGTTACATGCTACTGGGTGATTTTCTTTCCCCCCTCTCTTCAAGTTACATACTGCTAATTTGTTGCCTTTTAAAGTTGTATTTACTTATCATTCATTCATTCATGGGAACACACACAATAATTTGACAGAGCTGTGTTTAAAGATAGAACTGTAAAATCCCTGATAAGAACTGGAAGAGCAGGCAATTCAACCCCCGAGTCTGCTCTGCTGTTTAATACAATTGTGACTGATCTTATTTCAGCTTCAGATCCATTTTCCTGCCCACTCTCCATAACCCTCCAACTCATTACTAATTAGAAATCTGTTTATCTATCCAATCACACTGGTTGATTCACAAAATACACATCAATTACACACCACAAATGTTCTAATTTCCGCTCCTTAGTGGTTTCTCTGATCGTTCCCTTGGTGCAAAGTGCAAGCAAAAACCCCATCCTTGGGCATCTGCCAACGTCGCTCCAAAACAGGCACACTGCAGCAAGCTGGAGTCAGCAACTGGCAACTTCTGATTCTGCCCACTTGGAGTTACACATCCTCCCAGCTTGGCACGAACTTTACCTGCATCAAGAAATAGCTGGCGGTTCAGTCTGAACATGCAACACCAAAACATTTTTGGTTCTTTCAGTGAAAGTAGCAACACGTGTTATTTCAGGAGCAGTATGATCAGAGTATCTTTTCAACTCTTATTATGAACTTCCTGAGTTGTACTTCATTCTTTCCAAAGACATCTTTTTATTGGATAGAGAATTACATCTGTAATTCAGCATGGAACAGGTCATTTGGACCAAGTAGTCTGTGGGGTTTACATTCTAAATAAGTCCCTTTCCAGCCCATCCACCACACCTCACCGTTTGAGTACATTTTTTTGTCCCTTTTTCATGTGCTCAGCTCATTCCATTTTTCCCCCCACTACTTCAAGGGTAAGGTAGTTCTACAATCTAACCAGTCATTGAGCAAAGACTTTCTATTTAATTGCACGTTAGAAATATTATTGGATCTTTAGAGTCATAGAGTCGGAGAGATGTACAGCATGGAAACAGACCCCTCGCTCCAACTCATCCATGCCGACCAGTTATCCTAACCTAATCTCGTCTCATTTGCCAGCACTTGGCTCATATCCCTCTAAATATTTCTTTTCATATACCCATCCAGATGCTTATTAAATGCTGTAATTGTACCAACCACCACCATTTTTACTGGCAGCTCATTCCATACACACACCGTCTTCTGCATGATAAAGTTACCCCCGAGGTCCCTTTTATATCTTTCCCCTCTCACCCTAAACCAATGCCCTCTAGTTCTGAACTTTCCCACCCCAGGGAAAATACTATTTATCCTATCCATGCCCCTCATGATTTTACAAGCCTCTGCAAGGTCACCCCTCAGCCTCCAATGCTCCAGGGAAAACAGCCCCAGCTTGTTCAGCCTCTCCCTATAGCTCAAATACTCCAACCCTGGCAAAAATCTTAAATCTTTTCTGAACTCTTTCAAATTTCACAACATCCTTTCGATAGGAAGGAGACCAGAATTGCATACAATATTCCAAAAGTGGCCTAACCAATGTCCTGTACAGCCATAGCATAACCTCCCAACTCCTGTACTCAATACTCTGACCAATAAAGGAAAGCATACCAAATGCCTTCTTCACTATCCTATCTACCTGCGACTCTACTTCTCCAAGGAGAACAGCCAGTTTCTCCAATCTCTCTTCTTACTTCTGCCTTATATAGAGAGTGGATAGACGTTGGAAAGTCAGAAGGCGAATTGCTTTGTTCTGAATACTCAGGGTTTGACCTGCAGCTGTAGCTACAATTTTTAGGGAGCTGGTCTTGTTCAGATTCTGGTCAATAATAACACTTTAGATGTTGATTGTGAGGATGCAGCAATGGTAATGCCATTGAATGTCAAGGGGAAATGGTCAGATTCTTTGTTGCTGTTGGAGATGGTCAACAGCGAGCACTTCTCGGACATAAATATTACTATGTGAATGGAGACTGCCTCAACTCTTCTATCTTGGCCTTTCAGTTCGGCAGATGCGGTATTAAGAAACCAGGGATACACCTAACAGTGACCAAAACCCAAGCCTTTAATTCACAGCAACCAAATCAATATTTTTCCTGGATGCTGCCTGACCTACTGTGCTTTTCCAGCACCATACTTTGCAATACTTAATATCGCACTAGCATGGAAATTCACATATCACCCTTCCCTTTTACATTGGAACTTCTTGTGAAATGTCCCGACAAGTGCTAAACAAACAACTTCAACAAAGTGTGTTTTCCTTTAAGCTACATGTTAAGAGAGTCTGAACAGATTTGGGCTAAACAACCATTACATCTCAATTCTGGTACCACCCTTGTAAATGTTGTTATGTATACTTTTCCCACTTTTTAAAAATAGAATGGAGACCACACTGTGCAAGATTACTTTTGTTGATCAACTAAGGTCTTATATAAACGTAAGATAATTTCATTACTGTTGAATTTCTACACCTCTAGTAATGAATTCCAATTTTATTTCTAGATTTTCGATTTCTCTCCTATAATGCAATTCTCCTTCAGCTTCAAGTGAATCACTCCCCTGTATCACTAGATTCCTTTGCTTTGTTAATCCTTTTCCTTTCAATTCCTTACTTTCAATGGTGCAGGTTTAGAATTTATTCTGACAAGATGCATCGCCTCACATTGGCCAATTCCTACTTGCTAGTTTAGTGTTCAGTTTTCTAATGTTTCTTCCTGCATTAGCTGTATCTCCACTTTGCCATTACTATCAAAGATTAATGCTGAACCAATTAATCATTATTTCGAATCATCAATGCAAGTTATTCTGATCCTTGCACTGATGCTTCAGCACACTACCAGTCTTAAAGTACCCTTTATTCCTACTCTACTTTTGAAACTGATTTGCAATCCAATGAGCCATTTGTCCACTGCGTACATAATCTCTAAAGTCCTCATCGTTAGCCTTATGTGCGGTACCTTATCAAAGGCTTTCTGAAAATCCAAGTATACTGTATCTACAACATTACACTTATCCATTCTTTGCAATTACTTCTGCTGATTTAACTTAAAGGACTTAAATTTATATAGCTCCTACCATGACCTCAAAATGTCCTACAGTGCCTTATAGCCAATGAATTACTTTCAAAGTGGAATGTAGAAAATTTGTGCACAGTAAGAGAGTGACCAGATACACTGCTTTATTCCTTTCAGTATTTTTTTAAAAAAAGGCAAATTGATTTTTCTTCACTCTCAAAAGTGGTTTACACTTTGCCAGATCAGATTAAAGATTAGATTTCCTACAGTCTCGTAACAAGTCATTTTGTGCAACAAATCCACACTGACCCTCCAAAGAGGGTAACCTACTCAGATCCACTCCCCCACCGTTTACTCCTGACTAATGCACCTGACACTATGAGGGCAATTTAGCATGGCCAATTCACCTAACCTGCACATCTTTGGATAGTAGGCAGAAATCGGAGCACCCAGAGGAAACCCACGCAGACGCGAGGAGAATATGCATAATGGAGTTTATTACATTTTTGGTGATTTTGAAAATAATGAACGTCAAGAAAGTGGATGTAGGGGAGTTGGGTGGGGGAGGGAATGTCAGAAATTACTCATTTCGAAAGTATACAAGCTAGTTAAAAACAATTGGTACAACACACCCCTATTCTGACCAACAGTTTCTTTGCCCTGCATTTGCAGGCGCAGTAGCTGCAACAGTTACTTCATCCTGATGGAGTAATTAGCACCAAAAAAAATAGTTTTTCACCACTTTGCAATTTTATTGCACAAGATAATGGAACTTGCACTAAAGATCAACTTCTTTATTTTCACATTGCTGCAATTAAAATATTCTTCTCTATCAAGTTACACACAAATAAAACAAGACTGAGTCACAAATAGTAAGTTGGATTTCTTAACTATAATCTTGATATTTGTACAAGAGATGTAGGCGTTTTCCTGTTGCAAATACAGTCCAGATTCTTCGATTTCTCAAACCTTCCTCCTGGTGATTACAACCCCACGCCTCTCCTCAACACTGCTGACTGCAGTAGTTCTCCCTTCACTCTGAGATAATTATTCCATTCCATGCTGAGTCACAGGAAGGCCAGACTCCAAAGCACAACAAATTCCAGCTCATTACATTTGGGAAGGTCACTCCCAGTCTGCAATGACATCATCTTGTGTGGGAGGATGGAAAGAATTTCCAACATGCTTTGTCTTTTAAGGTCACAAGATTTGTTGTGAATGGATCTGCTTTTACAAAAAAACAAACATAGCCAAGAAAACAGAGTGGCAAATGATCTTCCTCATGCTCTATTCATAGAATCATACAACCCCTGCTGTGAAGCAGCAAGCCCTTCAGCCCATTGAGTCCACACTGACCCTCAGAAGGCTGTACCACCCCAACCCATGCTCCTACCATATCCCCATAACTGTGCATTTTCCCCATGGGAAACCCGCCCAACATACACATCTCTGGACACGATGCGGAAATTTCCCATAGCCAATCCACCCAATCTGCACACCTTTGGATCGTGGGAGGAACCCAGAGCATCCGGAGAAAACCCACACAGACACGGGGAGAATGTCTGTCTGTGTGGAGTTTGCACAGTCACCAGTGGGTGGTATCAGCACCAGGTCCTGGATCTCAGGAAACCTTTTTTTTTAAAAATGGCCTGAAGCAACCATCAGCATTGATATAGTCTTACTCACCATTTTACCTGCTGCACATTTTTACAACAGCATCATGTCTCATGGGGAACTGTACTTTTTCCCCAGTCCTCCAACATGATACAGAAGAGTTAATTCTTGTTCAAAAACATTTTCGGCTCATTCCATAACATCACGTTCAAATTCTTCCGAAAAACCTATGTTTAGACCACACTTCCCTTCATTATTTTTCCCATAACAGTTTTTTTTCAAAACCAGATTCCATCTTGTTACATGCACAGCTCTTTTTTTCAGAAAGATGTGAAAACAACTACATGGAAGTAAGATGCAGCAATAACCCCCTAACCAATCAGAACTTGTCTCAAGCAAGGGGAGATGAATAGAAGGAAATGAGTTCAATTCCTGCTGGACAGGCCATTGTCTACATTTGACATTCTGATACTTTTCCAGAGGCCTTTGTGCTAAATTATTCTGTTTTACTTGGGAAGGTCTCCAGAAGTTTTCAATTCTCCAATACCCTCCAATATCTGAGACATATCTTACCTTCCAAGTATTTTTATCCTAGAAGCTGTTCAAATTGACATTACTTCAAATTGAGAAGAGCATGTTTCTTGCCCTGACACCCTTAATTACCTGAACAATAATCATTTTATGTATAACACTCAAATATGATGGTTCACTCCAGATTATTAAGAGCAGCTGATTTCTTACTGACCAAAGTCAAATTGACCCCTGACCAGTTGAGGGAAATCCAGAGTGTACTGGTCATGGAGGAAACATATCGTAACATTAGTGCAGACTAATTACTGAGCTTTGTCAGTGAGTAACAAGAGTTCAGAACCCACCAGAAATAGACACATCAAACTGATTTGCATAGTCAATTTTTAAAACTACATTGATATATACAGAGATATTGTGTGTTCTTAGACTGTTTCCAGAGTGTCACAAAACGGTGGAAACTCCACACAAACCTCCCCCTATTATATTCAAAAAAAAACAGCATTATCAAGAAATAAACCAGTTTTGTTTGCTGGTTTACACTGGGTTCTGTAGACCTCATTCAAATGTTAAATCTGCTTGCACATTAACTCACCCACACCCAGACAGTCTCGCTTACACACCCACACACTCAAAATACCCAGATACACGCCACAAGCATTCACTCACTTGCAGAGGCACACATACACGTCATTTCCGTATGGCTGTGGTAGAAAATAAATACTGTGCAAGTATTGAACAACAGTTTGACCAATTGCTGTTAATAACAAAAATACATAACTGCACTTGCCTGCATATTGAAACAAGATACACTTCAGTTGAAGATTTGGTTAGACAATTCAGAATGCTAAGCATAAAGCAAACCAGCTCAACCCAGTTGTGAAGTAAATTCACTATTATTTCAGCTAACTCCTGTAAAGAATCATCCACTACTTTCTAACGTTCTCGCAGTTATGAATTTGATCATAAAGTCAATTTTCCATTACCATGGCATCTGCAGACCTGCTAAACTTTTAACATGTTTTTACATGACAGCCAATCTGAACTACACATAATGGAAACAGCATTTAAACAGTAGCAAAATAAAAAAATAGCATTTGAGTTATAAAATGAAACCCTGAGGTTGTATGGTTTAGCCAATGCTGTTGTGATCATTGAACTGCTCACTACAGTGAGACAGCTGAAAATGTGTTGCTGGTTAAAGCACAGCAGGTTAGGCAGCATCCAAGGAATAGGAAATTCGACGTTTCAGGCATAAGCCCTTCATCAGGAATGAGGAGAGTGTGCCAAGCAGGCTAAGATAAAAAGGTAGGGAGGAGGGACTTGGGGGAGGGGCGATGGAGATGTGATAGGTGGAAGGAGGTCAAGGTGAGGGTGATAGGCCGGAGTGGGGTGGGGGCGGAGAGGTCAGGAAGAACATTGCAGGTTAGGAGGGCGGTGCTGAGTTGAGGGAACCGACTGAGACAAGGTGGGGGGAGGGGAAATGAGGAAACTGGAGAAATCTGAGTTCATTCCTTGTGGTTGGAGGGTTCCCAGGCGGAAGATGAGGCACTCCTCCTCCAGCGTCGTGTTGTTATGTTCTGCATAAGGACCTGCATGTCCTCGGTGGAGTGGGAGGGAGAGTTAAAGTGTTGAGCCACGGGGTGGTTGGGTTGGTTGGTCCGGGCGTCCCTGAGGTGTTCTCTGAAGCGTTCCGCAAGTAAGCGGCCCGTCTCCCCAATATATAGAGGAGGCCACATCGGGTGCAGCGGATGCAATAGATGGTGTGTGTGGAGGTACAGGTGAACTTGTGGCGGATATGGAAGGATCCCTTTGGGCCTTGGAGGGAAGTGAGGGAGGAGGTGTGGGTGAAAGTTTTATATTTCCTGTGGTTGCAGGGGAAGGTGCTGGGAGTGGAGGTTGGATTGGTGGGGGGGTGTGGACCTGACGAGGGAGTCACGAAGGGAGTGGTCTTTGCGGAACGCTGATAGGGGAGGGGAGGGAAATATATCCCTGGTGGTGGGGTCCGTTTGGAGGTGGCGGAAATGACGGCGGATGATACGTTGTATACGGAGGTTGGTGGGGTGGTAGGTGAGAACCAGTGGGGTCTTGGTGGCGGTTGGAGGAGCGGGGCTCAAGGGCGGAGGAGCGGGAAGTGGAGGAGATGCGGTGGAGGGCATCGTCGATCACGTCTGGGGGGAATCTGCGGTCCTTGAAGAAGGAGGCCATCTGGGCTGTGCGGTGTTGGAACTGGATCTCCTGGGAGTAGATGCGGCGGAGACAAAGGAATTGGGAATATGGGATGGAGTTTTTACAGGGGGCAGGGTGGGAGGAGGTGTAGTCCAGGTAGCTGTGGGAGTCAGTCGGTTTATAGTAGATGTCTGTGTTGAGTCGGTCGCCCAAGATAGAAATGGAAAGGTCTAGGAAGGGGAGGGAGGAGTCTGAGACAGTCCAGGTGAATTTGAGGTCGGGATGGAAGGTGTTAGTAAAGTTGATGAACTGTTCAACCCCCTCGTGGGAGCACGAGGCAGCGCCGATACAGTCATCGATGTAGCGGAGGAAAAGGTGGGGGGTGGTGCCAGTGTAGTTGCAGAAGATGGACTGTTCCACATATCCTACGAAGAGACAGGCATAGCTGGGGCCCATGCGGGTGCCCATGGCAACTCCTTTGGTTTGGAGGAAGTGGGAGGATTGAAAAGAGAAGTTATTCAGGGTGAGGACCAGTTCAGTCAACTCCACCCAACCACCACACTACAGTGAGACGTCAACAGGACCAAGATTTGGGATAGAGCCTCTATTCCTGATGAAGGGATTTTTCCTGCTCCTCGGATGCTGCCTCTCCTACTGTGCTTTTCCAGCACCATTCTAATCTAGACTCTGGTTTCCAGCATCTGCAGTCCTCATTTTTACCTAGGACCAAGATTTGCCCAGATGACTCCCATTGGTTCACAGTGCCCCCAGTGATACCATAAAATCATAGGGCTGCATCTTCCCAAGTGTGGAATGAAGTGGGCATTAGTGAGAAAGTTAAAAAATCATGCCAGCTCAGCAGTGAGAAGCTTCTCAATATTAACCATGAAACATACAAAATAGACACTAAGCCAATTTCTGGTTAAATTCAACCTGAAGGAGGTTATAGTTCAAAAGGTTTATTTGGAAGCACTACCTTTCAGAGCACTGCTCTTTCATCAGCTAGCTACTGATGACAGCTACCTGATGAAGGAGCAGCACTCAAAAAGCTAGTGCTTCCAAATAAAACATGTTGGACTATAACCTGGTGTTGTGCAATTTTTAACTTTGTCCACCCCAGTCGAACACCAGCTCCTCCACATCATGGCCTGAAGGGGGTCATTCAACCCATCAAGACTGTGCCAGTTTCTTTAAAACACAGAAATCCCCCTTTAATGCAACCCCTCTGAGCATTCCCATCTCTGCACTTCCTTTGCTCTCCTAGCATTTATCTGATGGAATTATGATCTGTAATGATCACTCAATTGGACAATACACTCCAAATTTCAACCACTTGTGGCATAAAAGCTTTCCCCTCACACCATCTCGAATTCTTTTGCCAATCAGCTTAAAATTTGCTGTTTGGTTACCAACACCTCAGGCTCTCAGTGCCGTTAGTTTAGTGATTAAATTCCTAACAGACGATTATGCTGTTCTGTCAAGGAGCTTTGTATCTGTGTTATTTGTTGTTCTGTTTTTGCCATTATATTGCTGTTAACCTCGGATGGTTAATGTGCATTCCGTGTTGAATCTTTGTATCCTGGCGGACTCTCCAATGCCTGGCAATGGTTTGGCAGTCTTGTCCAAATGAAATTTGGCTGGCATTTCACATGGACTTTTCACTCAAGCCTATTTCTGCTTCTAGCTTCAGTACCTTTCTCTATTAGGAGGGTAGCTTGCATTTGGTGTGACACTTTTCTTCACACATAACAATCTTCCATCCCTTCACTAAATGTTTCACAATTTGAAGACCACCTTTCGAATATCTGTGCCAGAATTGCTCAGTTGCTGAGAGAGTTCTTTAGTGACTTCCACTGCTGCCCCAACCTTTATTTGGCTGGGGAGATTTGCCAAACATTTATACAGGACTGTATTGTCATCACTGACAGGGTCAGGAATGCTATAGCAGCTGAAGTGTGCTTTTAGGAATTTTGACAATCTCAGATGCGGTCATGGAAGTCAGTTGGTTAGCAGTCGGAATGGTAGCCTCCTGGTTAATCAGTTTGACAGTGAAGATGCCCATTCCCAGTTTCAATTATAGTCTGCCTGGGATGTCACATGAACAGCTCTCTAGTTTGCTTAGCTTGGAACATCATTACAAGCTCTGCACACAGGCTGGGGAGCTCTCTGATTCTGTTACCCATGTTTGGATGAAAGAGTACATCTCTTGCCTTCCTCAGACTCTTCTTGTTTGCTTCCATGGATGCACTTTAGCATCTCTCCTCTTAACCCTTTCTGTATAAATGATTTATTTTGTGGAATAAATATGAGATGGCTTTATGGAGCAGCTTGTGGTGGAGTCCACTAGAGAACAGACAATTCTGGATTTAATGATGTGCAATGAGGCAGACTGGATAAAGGAGCTTAAAGTAGAGGAACTCTTAGAAGGCAGTGATCATAATATGATTGAATTTGAGGAGAAGATGATAGAATCAAAGGTAACGGTAATATAGGTGAATAAAGGCAACTGAAGAGGTATGAGGCGAGAGCTGGATAGAATTGACTAGGAGAGGAGCCTAACAGGGAAGGCTGTAGAACAGCAATGGCAGCAGTTTCTGGGAGTAATTCAGAAGACATAGCAGAGATTAATCCCAAGGCAAAAGAAGCATGGTACAGGGAGGATGAGGGTACCAGGGCTGACCAGGAAGTCAGGGATTCCATAATAAAAAAAAGTGAGCATATACAGAGGAACCTCAATTATCCGAATGACATGGGCGAGGAATATTTTGTTCGGATAATCAAATGTTCAGATAATCAAATGTTTGGGTAATACAGTTTACCCAAGCATCGGGACCTTGAAATCTTGCTTTGGATAATCCAAAATTCGGAGAATTGACTTTCTTCTGTAATGAAGGAAATGGGAAACCAGAGGATTGTGAAGCATGCAAAGATCAAGAGGGTAACAAAAAAAAATATAAAGGAGTGAGAAGATTAAATAGAAGGGGAAGCCATCCAGTAATAAAAGGAAGACCTTAAGAGTTTCTTTAGAAATCCAAAAAGACAAAAGAGAGGCAAAAGCTTGCAGACGATAAAAAGATAGGTAGAGGGACAGGTAGCATGGAAAGTGCAGACAGGCTGCAGAAGGGTTTGGACAGGTTAGGAGTGGGCAAAGACATGGCAAATAGAGTACAATGTGGGCAAGTATGAGGTCATGCACATTGGTAGGAAGAGGAGGTATGGACTGTTTTCTAAATGGGTACAAAATTCAGAAATCTGAAGTGCAGAGACTTGGGAGTTTGAGTCCAGAATTGTCTCAAGGGAAACTTACAGGTTGAGTCAGTAGTGAGGAAGGCAAATGCAATGATGCCATTTCTTTAGCGAGGACTTAAATATAAAAGCAGGAATGTACTTCAGAGGCTCTATAAAGCTCTGGTCAGTCCACACTTAGAGTACTCTGAGCAGTTTTGGGTCCTATATCTCAGGAAGGATGTACTGGTGCTGGAGCATGTTCAGAGGAGGTTCACGAGAATGGTCCCAGGAATGAAAAGCTTAACATATGGAATGTTTGAGGACTCTGAATCTATACTCTATGGGGTTTAGAAGGATGAGGTGGGGGTCTAACTGAAACATACAGAATACTGAATGGCCAGGACAGAGTGGATGTTGGGAAGTTGTTTCCATTGGTAGGAGAGACTAAGACCCAAGCACACAGTCTTAGAATAAACAGAAGAGCTTTTAGAACAGAAATAAGGAGACACATATTCAACCAGAGAGTGGTGGATCTATGAAATTCATTGCCACAGATGACTGTGAAGGCCAGGTCAGTGAGTATATTTAAGACGGAGATAGATAAGTTGTTGAGTGTCAAGGGGATCAAGGATTATGGGGTGAAAGTGGGAAAATGGGGTTGAGAAACCTATCAGCCAATGATTGAATGGCAGAGCAGACTCGATGGGCTGAATGGCCTAATTTTTGCTCTTATGTCTTGTGGTCTATCGTCCAATTTCTTTCATTGAGTGCTGCACATTTCCTACCCTTCGCTTGCACATCACATCCAGATAGTGTGCCTGTAATTGGAGCAACTGGCTTTGGGGCAGATATGGCAACATGAGAAATGGTTTGAAGTGGCTTGTGGGTGGCTTGTTACTTTGTGTTATCAATGCCTATGTGGAACACACATTCTTAAACAAGACAATGGTCAGGCGGGTCTCTTCCCATCTAGGCCAAGCAATGTTGTGGTTGTGTGTTTGCGGCCTAGATGTAAGTGACCTTCTTGCATTAGGGATGCTCCAAGTGCTGTATTGCTGGTGGGACACTGCAGGTCGATTTCATTTACGTTGTGGTATTTCAACGCGAGCATTACTATCACTAGTTATTTTAATAAACACTGCTTCTGGTTTTCTGCCGCATACCTATACATATTCTGGGCTGCAAGTTGGTGTAATATTTCACACACTTGACAATAAATTCGGCAACAATTTTACCAAATTGTTGTCAAATCATTGGACTGCTTTTACATGTGTTGAGCACGACTACGGTTGTCTGCTTTTCAGTGACAGGCAAAGAGGTTTTGCTGTCCTCACTCCAACCGTCACGAAGAAAATGTACCTCACCTGTCGACCTGACTGAACCCACCTGGTTGTGTATTAATTCATGAGAATCTGCAGCCGCTATCTGTCCAGTGGTCATCTGTACCTGCTGGCTTTGTTTTTCAGCCATGCACTGGCGTACAAAATGTTTTGCAGTGAGAATTCAGTTCTCCCGGTGCTGGACATGTCTTCTCTTTTGCAATGAGGTCTTCCCCAGTATTTGCATTCTGCTTTTTGTCTATGATTGTTCTTCCCTGTGTGCCTGGATGATCTGTCAGCATAATATATGACCTGGTCTGCTCTCCCATGAACATGCACCAACAGTGATTGAAAACCATGGCATGTCTGCGCAGATCATTCACTCTCCTGACTGTAGGTTGTCTTTGCTCAGTAAGCATGCTCTCGTTTCAGATTCTTTATTCCTAAAACAATCCCGTTTCGAATTAGCCCAGCCTTTAATTGTGCGAAATCATGGCATTTCTGCAATCGGAGATAAATGACATGACAGGGAGATCGATGGACTTCTTCACTCGATTCCCAAGGACAGAATATGTAGCATTCACATATAACATCCACTCGGGGTCAAAGGTGTGCCTTCAAAGCTTTCCACATTTCAGTCATGCTTTTTTTCTGCTCTTCAGGAAGGAATTGATTTTGCAACAGTTTACTCCCAAGAAGGATAAAAGGTGTAGCAACTTGTATTTGTTCTGGTTTGCTCAACAAATCCATAGCCATTGCATAAATCTGCCATTGCTCACAGAATGCTCAGTTCTGCCACATCTCTCCAGTAATTTGAAGACATCCTAAAGGGTTTGGGGAGGATTTTCTCCTCAGCAGTGTTTTCATATAAATCTTACTTTTTCTCATTGCCAGTTCACAGCTCTGTTCCTGTGCTTTTTCAAACAAATTCAGCTCTGACACCATGTTGGTTCAACCGTACAACACGGCAATGTATACACAAGAACTTTATTAAAATGAAGCGTAAGATGGCTGCCTCCAGAGTGCATACCACACTGGCAGAAGTTACACAACTACAGTTGACTAGGATAGACATTTGTACATGATCATATTTCAAACCAGATCAGAGAGTTGTAGGATATATCTTTTCACAGAAAATATTAACTTTCAATGGCTTAGATACAAGATCAAAAAGGACTGTAGGATATAGGAGCAGAATTAAGCCATTTGGCCCATCAATTCTGCTCCACCATGATGTGGTTCCCAACTCTATTCTGTCTTCTCCTCGTAACTCTCGATCTTATTTAGAATTGAAATCGGCTCTTGATGATATGTGATGACTTGGTCTTCACAGCCCTCTGCGACAATGAGTTCCACAGATTTAATCACCCTCTGGGCTGAAGAAATTCTTCCGCATCTCTGTTCTAAAGGGTCGTCCCTTTTCACTCTGAAGTTAGTGTCCTTGGGTCCAAGTCTCTCCCACCAGTGGAAACATCTTCTCCACGTCCACTCTACCCAGGCCTCTCAGCGTTCTGTAAATTTTCAGTCATATCACCTTCATCCTTCTAAACTCCACTGTGTACAGACTCTCAAGAGTCCTCAACTGCTCCTCCAAATTACAAGCCCTTCATGTCTGGAATCATTCTTGTAAACCTCCTCTGGATCACCTCCAATGCCATCCTTTGATACAGGACCCAAATCATTCACAACATCCCAATGCGGTTTGGCCAGAGCCTTATACAGCCTCAGCAGTACCTCTCTGTTCTTGCATTCTAGCCCTCTTGAAATGAGTGCAAACACTGCATTTGTCACCCTAACCCTCAACTGAATCTGCACGCTGACCTTGAGAGAAATTGGGACACTCTTCAACAAAGGTCCTGCGTGATGGCTTTTGGCCGACAAAGAATGATCAGGCACCTGCCATTCCTTGCTGTGGCTTCAGCTATTTGGTTTACATGTGAAATATGTGGGACTTTGGGGGGAAAAAGTAGTGGTGTGCACACATGTGAACAAGGAGATCTAGCCCTTTACTTTAGTGCAGTGCCATGAGGGCCAAATGAGAAATGGTCAATCCAAACCACAAAACTGAGAATGTTTAAAATACTGATGGGGCCATCTGCTGTGGAGCAAATGGAGAAAAATCAGGATTATAAATCTTTGGTCAGATAGGAACTCCAAAATTTAACTGCGGTGTCTGTGTGCAACTGTGGAACTTGCATTAGATTTTCGAAAGTTTAGTCCCTGCAGAGTTAGATTTAAATATGCTGAAAAAGGGAGAGGTGAAAATGGAGGGAAGAGACTAGGATCAAAACAGACTTGTTTCTGTGCCTTAGATTCAATGAAACTGCAATTTAAAAAGAGAGAGAGAGATTATTTCACCCCTGCAGGAAATTATGTTGCAACAATAACACAACGCTTTCCTGTCACAGTTCAAAATCATGACTTTTTTTCTTTCCTGCTGTCTAATATTAAGCATGTTTGCTACCTGCAACTTACAACAGCAAGACTCAACTGCCAGGCCAACAGTGAGAGCAAATTAATTTCAGCTACACGACAGATTGTTCATTTAAACTAGCACTGTGTCTCTAGATGCAGTTCAAACCAGAATTTTCATCACAATGCTGTCGCTCACAAACAAGCAGATGGTTTAAGTAACGCTAAGATGCAGAGTTGTGATTCAAACTGTTCCTTGAAATCCACCTGAATACATTTGCCAATCAACCATGGCTCAGCAGGCATGTTCTTATCGACAAAACAGAAGGGCAAAGGATCAAGTTCAACTTCAGAGACAGAAGTAGCTAATTGAGGCCAATGCTCGCATGTCAATGCTGGAGGGGGGGGCCGTGCATTAGCAAACACAGCCATCTTTAAGATGTCAAGCCCCCATCTACCTCCTGAGATGGAGGCAGAAGATCCCAAGGCACTATTTTGAAGTCGAGTTCTGCCCAATATTCATCCGTGAAGTGGCATCACTAAAATTAGATTGTCTGTTTAGCAGCATGTTGCTGCCTGTGGGAACTTGCTGTGCTCGCTCCGGCATTTCCTTAGGCTCCATCAATGACGAAAAAGGTTGTAATGACTACTACAACTTTATAACCAAACGTGTTAAGACCAGATTCCTGGAAAAAACCCTCTACAACTACACACTGGTAGACAGCAGATTTACTCAAAATGTTCTACGTCACTCAGTTTTAAAGAGTAACAATCAACATAATATTCAGGACAAGACGAAGAGCCAGTTCAGAAACTCAAGCTGCCAGCACACATTTAACTGGACTGAGACACATTTAAACTCCGTTCCAAAGCTTATGCCCAAAACGTCGAATTTCCTATTCTTTGGATGCTGCCTAACCTGCTGTGCTTTAACCAGCAACACATTTTCAGCTCCGTTCCAAAGCAATCCTACTTTGCAGAGTTAGTCCATTTAGTTTTTGTTTTGACACCACAAGAAATTGCAAATTTGTAGGACCTCTTCTGACATCCTTGTATGCAGTTGGTTCTAAGTAGACGACCATATCATGAAGATAAACAGAGCAAGGTGTTCTATCATTGGTCTGTGTTAAATCAGCTGATCCAAAAGTGCAACTGTGATGAATGCAATTGTAATGAGTCTAAAATCTCTTGATCACAGGAAGGAGGAATTGTCATGGTCTATGTCACTCACCCTCCAGCAATTCCCAGTGGATTTGCATGTAGAATTTGAATATGGAGAAACCGACTTAATATTCATATTCTTCTTGTTGACTGGCCTGAAAATACTTATGGTGATGTCCATGCATCAATGGTCACTGAGGGCAATGAAGGGCACTGTATTCCAGCACAAAGTCAATGCCAGAATATGGGAGGAGTAACTGCAGGCACACCACTGAACTCAAGCCTACTACTTAGGCTTTTTTCAGATTACAAGCACCTTTTCAAAATTAAACACAAAGAAATTTTACTGTGTCAGGCCGAGTTAAAAATCACACAACACCAGGTTATAGTCCAACAAGTTTACTTAGAAAGTAGAGGCAGACAACCCTTTATCTGAAATCTGAAAAGCTCCGAAATCCAAAGGCTTCTTTTGTGAATTATTTTTCTCATTAACAAGGTTGTTTGGCGCGCAAACAGTTAACCCAACTTGTCACCCTCTCGATGCGTGTCACTCCGATATGATGTGGGTTAGTGTGGCCCAGCACTGGCAGGCGTCAATTCTGTCTCAGGGCCTGTAGTACTCATAATGAGTCTGCTGTTTGGTGAATTCTTTTTTTAAATTTCACAGTCAAACTGTCACTTATCCCAAAATTCAAAAAATTCTGAATTCAGAAAACCAGCTGGTCCTGAGCATTTCAGAGAAAGGATTGTGTATCTGCACAAGCTTTCGGAGTGTTGCTCCTTTGTCAGGTAGCATGACTAGCGACTGAAGGAGCTGCACTCCGAAAGCTTGTACTTTGAATTAAACCTGCTGGACTATAACCTGGTATTGTGTGACCTTTAACTTTGTCCACCCCAGTCCAACACCGACAGTCCAAATCACGTCAGGTTTAGCTTCTGAACTTTCTTCAGTGGGGTTGGCAGCTATTGTTGTATTAAGAACAAAGAAAGAAAAGAGAAACTTACAGCACAGGAATGGACCCTTCGACCCTCCAAGCCTGCACCAATCCAGATCCTCTACCTAAACCTGCCACCTATTTTCTAAGGATTTGTTTCCCTTTGCTACCTGCCTGTTCATGTAACCGTCTAGATACATTTTAATGATACTATCACTCTCACCCCTACCACTTCCAATGGCAATGCATTCCAGGTATCCACCACCCTCTGCGTAACGAATTTTCCCCATACATCTCCCCTGAATTTTTCCCCTCTTATTTTGAACTCGTGACCCCAAGTAATTGAGTCCTCCACTCTGGGGAAAATGTTTCTTGCTCTTCACCCTGTTGATACCTCTCATGATTTCGTAGGCCTCAAATTAGGCCTCCCCCACACCCCACCAACCTCCTTCTTTACAATGAAAATAATCCTAATCTACTGAGCCTCTTCTCATAACTAGCACCCTTCATACCAGGCAACATCCTGGTGAACCTCCTCTGCACCCTCTCCAAAACATCCACATCCTTTTGGTAATTCCAAATGTGGCCAAACCAAAGTCCTATACAATTGTAACATGACCTGCCAACTCTTGCACTCAATACCTCATCCAATAAAGGAAAGCATGCCATATGCCTTCTTCACCATTCTATTGACCTGCGTTGCCACCGGCTGGGAACAATGGACCTGAGCACCGAGATCTCTCAGTACATCAATTTTCCCCAGGCTTTTTCCATTTAAAGTACAGTTCACTCTTAAATTGCATCTTCCAAAATCCATTAAGCTGCCAGTCCTGCCCATCCCTGAGCCATGTGTCTGTAATTGCTATGATATCCCAGTCCCATGATCCTAACCATGCCCTGAGTTCATCTGCCTTCCCTCTTAGGCCCCTTGCATTGAAATAAATGCAGTTTAATTTATCAGTCCTACCTTGCTCTATGCTGTGTTCCTGTCCGGACTGTTCGACTCGCTTATTTTCTCAATTGTACCCGTCTCAGATTGATCTGCTTCCTCAGCATCTCCCTGGGTCCCACCACCCCCTTTTTAAAAGGTTTAAATCCTCTCGAGCAACTCTTGCAAATCTCCTTGCCAGTATATTAGTCCCCTTCCAATTCAGGTGCTATCCATCTTTCTTGTACAGGTCACTTCTACCCCAAAAAGAGATTCCAGTGATCCAAAAATGTGAATCTTTCTCCCATACACTAGCTCCTCAGCCATGCATTCATTTGTTGTATTGTTCTATTCCTGCCCTCACTAGCTCGTAGCCCTGGGGTTCATCCAGATATTACTACCCTTGAGAACCTTCTTTTCAAATTTCTGCCTAACTTTCTATATTCTCCCTTCAGAATCTCATACTTTTCCCTTTGTTTTTGGTACCAATGTATGATGACCTCCTGCTGGTCCCTCTGCCCTTTGAGAACATTCTGCACCCCCAGAGATATCCTTGATCCTGGCACCAGAGAGGACACACATCATTCTTATTTTTCACTGCTGGCCGCAGAAACGTCTGTCTGTGCCCCTGACTAGAGAATCTCCTAACACAATCGATCACTTAGAACCCAATGCACCCCTCCTTACATTAGACCCAGTCTCAATACCAGAAATGTGGCTGTTCGCGCCACATTCCCCTGAAAGTCCATCACCTCCTACATTTTCCAAACAGCATACTTGTTTGAAATGGGGATAGCCACAGAAGACTCCTGCACTACTCTCCTACCTTTCTTGGAGTTAACTCATCTACCTGACTGCAGCTTTTCTCCCTTTCTATAACTGCCATCCATCACACACCCTTGCTCTTTGCAAATTCCTCATGGCCTCTAACTGTCACTCCAATCCATCCATATGATCTGACAGGGTTCACAACCAATGACATTTACTGCAGGTATAATCCTCAGTAACCTTTAAACTATTCTGAAACTCCCACATCCATCAAGAAGAGCAGATCACTCTACTAAAGGCCACTTTGCTCCTTCCAATCTACAGACCCAGAAAATAGCCCCATCTTATTGTTCTGCAAAACACTGATCCAGGCTAACTTAATACTTATGGCTTATATTTTAAAAATTTAATCACGAGACAGATCCCAATAAAAAACCAAGAACGAACCCACTGTACTCACTATTGTAGATTTACAGCAAGATTATACTTAAAACTATTTACTTACTTGCTTCTGTGCTGTGACCTCTCCCAAACAGGCTCCTCCAAGATCAGTTGTGAATTTCGCTGTTTATTAAGTTTTCCTAGACACACTCCAATGTCATCTACATCCCTTCCCTCAAAAGTCAACTTTGTCACCTCTTTGAAGGATACAAATCAGGTTTGTAAGACATGACGTTCCCTGCACAAAACCATGCTGCCTATCACTGATAAGCCGATTTTCTTCCAATGGATATATAACCTATCCCTTAGCATCTTCTCCAGTAGCTTCCCTACCACGGACGTTAGGCTCACAGGTCTGTAATTACTTGGATTATCCCAGCTACTCTCCTTAAACAAGGAGACATTTGCAATTCTCCAGTCCTCTGGGACCTCCCCCCGTTCAAAGATGCTGCAAAGTATCTGTTAAAGCTCCAGCTATTTCCTCTTTCACATACATCAGTAACCTGAGGTAGATCCCATCCAGACCTGGGGATTTGTCCACCTTAATGCCTTTTAGAATACACAACAGTTCCTCCCTTCTCATGCTGACTTGACCAAGAGTAATTAAAGATCTATCCCTAACCTCAACAGTCGCTATGACCCTCTCCTCGGTGAATACCGAAGCAAAGTTCTCATTAAGAATCTCACCCACCTTCTCTGACTCCATACATATCTTTCCTTCTTTGTCCTTGAGTGGACCAACCTTTTCTCTCGTTACCCTCTTTCTCCTTCTACATGAATAAAAGGTGTTGGGGCTTTCCTTAACCCTGCTGCTCAGGATATCTCATGACCCCTTTTAACCCTCTAAATACCTCATTTCAGATTGGCCCAACATTCCCAATATTCTTCCAAGGCTTTTTCTGTCTTTAGTTGTCTCGATCTTATATATGTATCCTTTTTCCTCTAAGCTAGGTCTCACAATTTCATCTATCATCCACGGTTCCCTAATCTGGCCATTTCTATCCCTCATTTTCACAGGAACATATCTCTCCTGAACTCTAATCAACCTCTCTTTAAAAGTCTCCCACATATCGAATATGGATTTCCCTTCAGACAGCCGCTCCCAATCTGCATTCCCCAGCTCCTGCTGAATTTTGGTATAGTTGGCCTTCCCCCAATTTAGCACTCTTCCTTCTTTGTCCATGAGTATTCTAAAACTTTTGGAATTGTGACCACTATTCCCAAAGTAATCCCCTGCTGAAACTTCAATCACCTGGCCGGGCTCATTCCCTAACACGAGGTCTAGTATGGCCCCTTCCCAAGTTGGACTATTTGTGTACTGCTCTACAAAATCCTCCTGGATGCTCCTCACAATTTCTGCTCCATCCAGACCTCTAACACTAAGGGAATCCCAGTCAATATTGGGAAAATTAAAATCTCCTATAACCACCACCCTGTCGATCCTACATCTTTTTATGATCTCTCTACATATTTGTACCTCTATCTCACACTGGCTGTTGGGAGGCCTATAGTACAGCCCCAACATTGTTACTGCACTCTTCCTATTTCTGAGCTCTACCCATATTACCTCACTGCTCCAGTCCTCCATAGTCCCCTCCTTCAGCACAGCTGTGATATCCTCTTTGACAAGTAATGCAACTCCTCCATCCCTTTTACCTCCCTCTCTATCCCGCCTGAAGCATCGATGTCCCAGGATATTTAGCTGCCAATTATGCCAAGTCTCAGTATTAGCCATAACATCATACTCCCAGGTACTAATCCAAGCCTTAAGTTCATCTGCCTTACGTACTATACTACTTGCATTCAAACATATGCACCTCAGACCACCAGTCCCTCAGCATTCATCTGCCGCTTCCTGCCTACTCTTCCCCTTAGTCACACGGACTTCATTATCTAATTCCTTACAAGCTTTAGTTACTACCTCCATACTCTCCAGTAACCTCATTTGTTTCCCATCCCCCTGCTACATTAGTTTAAACCCTTCCCCGTAGTGTGAGCAAAAGCACTCCAAGGACACTGGTTATAGTCCCACCTCCCCCAGAACCGATCCCAATGTCCCAAAAATCTGAACCCCTCCCTCCTGCACCATCTCTCAAGCCACTCATTCATCCTGATTCTTCGATCATTCTGATTCTGACTAGCACATGGTACTAGTAGCAATCCTGAGATTACTACCTTAGAGGTCGACATTTCGGGCAAAAGCACTTCATCAGGAATAAAGGCAGTGAGCTTGAAGCGTCGAGAGATACAGCCTCCTAGCAGAGCGCTTTAGGGAACATCTCCGAGACACCCACACCAATCAACCACACCACCCCGTGGCCCAACATTTCAACTCCCCCTCCCACTCTGCTGAGGACATGGAGGTCCTGGGCCTTCTTCACCGCCGCTCCCTCACCACCAGATGCCTGGAAGAAGAACACTTCATCTTCCGCCTCGGAACACTTCAACCCCAGGGCATCAATGTGGACTCCAACAGTTTTCTCATTTCCCCTTCCCCCACCTCACCCGAGTTCCAAACTTCCAGCTCAGCACTATCCCCATGACTTGTCCGGACTTGTCCAACCTGCCTAACTCCTTTTCCACCTATCCACTCCACCCTCTCCTCCCTGACCTATCACCTTCATTCCCCCCCCCCACTCACCCATTGTACTCTATGCTACTCTCTCCTCACCCCACCCTCCTCTAGTTTATCTCTCCATGCTTCCAGCTCACTGCCTTTATTCCTGATGAAGGGCTTTTGCACGAAACGTTGATTTCGCTGCTCGTTGGATGCTGCCTGAACTGCTGTGCTCTTCCAGCACCACTAATCCAGAATCTGGTTTCCAGCATCTGCAGTCAGTCAATGTTTTTACTATCTCAGAGGTTCTACTTTTTAACTTGGTGCCTAACTCCCTAAATCCTTCTTGTAAGACCTCGTCCTGTTTTTTTTAAACCTATAACAATGGTGCCTACATGCACCACGACAACTGGCTGTTGACCCTCCCCCTTGAGAATTTTCTGCAGTCAATCAGAGACACCCCTGACCTGTGCACCTGGGAGGTAACAGGTGGTAGCCTCCCAGGTTCAAGAGCTGGTTCAAGCCTGTCTGAGTAATTCATACAAAATTCACAGCCCTTTTAAAAGTAGTGGCAGTCCCTCAATAAAACAAAAACAGATGAGGCAGGTTCAGTTGACTGTTTCTCAATGAAGGCCGATTACAATGGCATGGCTCCTCCCAGTTTCAATTGAGGGGTCATGGCCACAAGGCTTCGGCCTTCAATACCTTCCCCCCGATGTCTATTGTCATTGGCAGCAAGCAGCACAATAACACGTGAACTCCTTCAGCTGAGGCACATGGAAGCAAAGGGTCAGGGTAGTGTGGGGCTTGAGACAACCTGGACACTTGTAATGCTCCCCAGCTGCAGTTGCACATCAACAATTTGTTGTCTCTACACAGTGCGTGTCAGCACTCGCTTATTTGGTCACAAGTGGAATTCCTTTACATTATTTAGACTCTTTAAACAGAGCCAACTCTTCTCCCCAGTGAAACATTCACATTCCAAACTTTGCAAAGCAAACAGAAAAATGCCACATTGTTTAAATAAACCCCCCGTCACCCAACAAACCCCCCTCCGCTCCCCTCTCACCCAACCCCCACTCCCCCTTTTCCAACGCTCTGGAAAATATTTCTCTGTTCCTGCAGAGAAACTTAAGATTCAGAGCGGGGAGGCGGGGGAAGAAATATTTTAGCTGCAAACAAAACACATCTGAACATTATCCACAGAATTGATCGTAGAAATTGTCTCTCCAACTTCTTAAAAGCCTGAGCAATTGGCATAATTCACACATTCATATATCACATAATAGACCCTTCAGTCCATCGTGTCTACACCAACATAACTATCACTAATTTCTGCACTTTAAGGTTTTATATTTGAACAATGCATCCAAATATTGTTTGAAGGTTGAGAGATTTCCAGCCTCCACCACCCTCCCAGGCACCTTATTCTAGATTCCCACCATCCACTGAGTGAAAAGGTTTTGTTCCAATTCCCTCTGGAATCTCTTGCCCCTTACTCTAAAACTGTGCCCTCTCATGGAAGAGAAGTGCTTGGATCAATGCCTTTCTTAAAAGGAATCATATATTTCATCTCCCCCAACACTTACTTTTTCTTTTTCTGAAGCAGTAACTCATACATGAGCACGTTATCATATGTCATACAGTCATGGAGATGTACAGCATGGAAACAGACCCTTGGGTCCAACCAGTCCATGCTGACCAGATATCCCAACCCAATCTAGTCCCACCTGCCAGCACCTGGCCCATATTCCTCCAAACCCTTCCTATTCATATACCTGTCCTGATGCCTTTTAAATGTTGCAATTGTATTAGCCTCCACCACTTCCTGTGGCAGCTTATTCCACACACTTACCACCCTCTGCATGGAACAGTTACGCCTTGGGTCTCTTTTATATCATTTCCCTCTCACGCTAAACCTATGCCCTCTAGTTCTGGACTCCCTGACCCCAGGGAAAAGACTTTGCCTATTTATCCTATCCATGCCCCTCATGATTTTATAAACCTCTTTGTATAATTAGTCTTCGACAAATGGCCATCTTACACAGAGGCTGAGATAGCGATTATAGTGAAGCTAATCATTCTCAAATGGAACACAGAAGTAAACAGCCAGATATTGTTTTTACTCAACGTTCATATACAATGACGTTTTACGTGCTAACTTAAGTACTTCCTTTTCACTGTATTCTCAATACATGACAATAATTAAATTCTATACCACTGATCCAGAACTTTGCCTGGTTCTCTGTAACTATTCTTTAGAAACTCAAGGTCTTGTTGCATCCCCTCCTCACTACACCCTTTGGACCACCTTTGGCTCACTAGGGCCCAATCTCCACATAATACCTCTCTTCCCTACGCTTCAGCATGAGAGAGAGATTGATCGAATCAGAATCTTTCCTGCCCCATGTCACACAATAATGGATCAAATGAGCAGCAGAGAAACAAGGCATACACACACACACGTCTTTTCAATTAGAAACCTTCATCACCAGTGTATCTTCTCACCTTGAAATGGACATATCCATCATTCAATGGTTATCACAGGATGCATTCCAAATCAATTAGATAGCTTGTGTTTTCATTAAGCAAGCAGTAACATCAGGAGCAAGGCATACTCAATGATGCTAACATTTTGCAGTCATATGTTTGCATGGCAGTCCCTCCCTAGAGATGGGCCCCACAGGGGAGATCTACAGCTCAGCAGGCCACACAGCTCCGTGACATCGACTGCCAGTCATTTACGCTATCTGAAGATTGGTTTTCAAAAAATCACCTGTGTTTCTGGTACATATACTTCAGCCCAAAATATAAAGTGAGAATTCGATTGCTGAGTCCCCCACTACTTGGGTTTAAGGAGCAAGCATTTTGCAAAGTTTTGCAAAAATCTCAAAATGTTGCTGCCTCAGTCTCTAGCAGCCTCTCAGCACTTTGCTTTCTGTAAGGCAAGTTTATAAATTGGGTTTCTGTATTTCACTTGCATGTAAAAAGCATTATGTACTCAGAGTGCTAGACTTATCAATCCAGGGCATCAGCCATAGCACTGTTATGTTGGAATGTCGACGCACAACACAAGCAACAACTATTTGTGGCACAGTTAAGCAAAATGCAGGCTTAATTCTCTCATGCTGACACATTGTAATCACTGAACAGAGGCTGGGTTCATCCCAAAGGAACTGCAGAGAAAAGAAAAATACAACATGTTTGAGGGGCAGTGGGCACTGGATTGTTCACATATGCCTCCTAGTGGCCCATTCAGGAACAGCCTGTGAGGAAGTAATGCAGAATCTTCTTGAGCATGGCTTTTGCCCCAACAAACCAGAAAAGAAGAAAATGAATTTGAAAAAAAGAAAGAGAGGAGCCACCTCTTTGCTTTTGAGGGGAAAAAGCCTAAAATTGAGAAAAGAACTACTGGAAGTGCACAGCAGGAATCAGGCACGTTAAAATTTTGAGTGCAAACCTTTACCCTCCAACACTCAAGTCATCTTTCCTCTTTACCATCACAGCTGACTCTTGCTAGTTTTTGTTTCAGACAGTCAACATTTCCAGTTCCCTCCCCTCCACTTACTCGAAACCCTCACATGATGTTTAACCACAGCAAACCTTGTTTTTTTTAAAAAAAAAGTGCGGGTGGAAGGAGCATGGTTTAAACAGGGCCCCCAGCCAAATACCAGCTGCTAAAAGCAGGCCTTTTGCAATGCCTAGGTTTTGAGAAGCTTATAATTTGCAGAGTCACAGTTAAACACACAGCAAACCTCAGTTGAGCATGAAACTGGAACACAAATAGGAGGAAGTTTAGCAAGAAGGGAAAAATGGTTGTAAAAACGAACACACAGTTAATGACACACAAGTTGTATATTTGGAGGAAGGCTAAGGCACCGAGTTCAAGACATTTAATCACCCAGTCTTAGCCAGAATAAAATAAAACGAGCTTCCTTGCAAACTTATGACCTGTCTGCAACTCCCATTTCTCTCGAAACTCCTCAAACTTGTCCTCAGCTTCCAAAATTCATCTGCCTTTCCCAGAACTCCCTTAACTTTCTGACCCTGTCACAGTAGCAAAACAGCTCTCAGTCACAAATGACTTCCTAAGTGTCTATGGCCAAGGTAAATTATCCATGTATCTCCTATTCTCCTTGACTTTTATGGTTCATTGCACCATCTTCTTCCAACGTCTCTCCTCTGTTATTCAGCTAGATTGGCTGCACAATCCTATTTCTGATCCATTTGTTGCCAGATAATTACAATAATGGCTTTTCTTCCGGCTTCTGCCCTGGGCATCTTAGAGTTATAGAATCAGAGATGTACAGCATGGAAACAGACCCTTCAGTCCAACTTGTCCATGCCGGTCGGATATTCCAACCTAATCTAGTCCCACCTGCCAGCACCCAGCCCTTACCCCTCCAAGCCCTTCCTATTCATATACCCATCCAGATGCCTTTTAAATGTTGCAATTGTACCAGCCTCCACCACTTCCCCTGGCAGCTCATTCCATACACGCACTACTCTGTGTGAAAAGTTGCCCCTTCAGTCTCTTCTACATCTTTCCCCTCTCACCCTAAACCCATCTAGTTCTAGACTTCCCCACTGCAGGGAAAGGACTTTGTCTATTTATCCTATCCATGTCCCTCATAATTTTGTAAACCTCTATAAGGTCACCCCTCAGCCTCTGACGCTCCAGGGAAAACAGCCCCAGCTTGTTCAACCTCTCCCTATAGCTCAAATCCTCCAACCCTGGCAACATCCTTGTAATTCTTTTCTGAACCCTTTCAAGTTTCACTTGAGCTAATTAAGTTTACCTGGAAGATTCTATTTGTTCGTTAACAAATAAGTCAGGAACTTCCAACCACCACTTGTCCTGAAGACACCAATAGAGGATTTGTCTGGACTTTCACCGCTTTCAACTACCATCTGAAGGATGATAAATGATTGTATGTTACATCTCTAGAAATCATGATGTTTGCAGAGCGGATGTTTTGTTGCATTCTCATTTGTGGGTGTCATTACATTCCAACAATTGCAGCGGTTCACAAACAAGCTCACCACCAGCATCTCTCAGGCAACAGGGATGAGCAACAAATAGTGGTTTAGCCAACAACTCCCACATCTCTTGAACCAATGTACAAAAAGTTTGAGCATCGTGAAAGTAAATGGCCATTATCTCATTTCGTTTTATAAATTAAAGAAAGGCCACTTTGTCTACCCTTCAAAGTGACACAGCATTGTTGTTAGAACTCTCCTTCTCAAAATGGCTGGTTTGGGGTTGGCCATGAGGCGAGAACAGGAGAAATATCTCACAGCCCTGCTCACATATAACACCGCCTTAAACATATCTACAATGCAACATTGCAACATGCAAAACCAAAAGAGGACTCCAAAGGATTCAAACCCTTCAAGTGAAGAAAATTCACGTCATTCCCAGCTCAAAACGATCAGCCCTGTCTGTGCCCCCAAGAATATCCCCACTGTATGTATATTATCCGGCAACACAATGTAATCTTTATATTAAAAAAAATCAGGATCTGCAATCCAGAAAAACAAAGACACTCTTTACTGAATCTGTTAACTACAGCACAACGTTTTCTGTCGCCAGTTAGGGGAAGAGAAAGTGTTCTTGCTTATTCGTGACTTTGCCCACACCCTGACTTACTTTGGTTAAATGCAGTATGCATCAAAACCATGAGGGTCCACAGATTCGGGAATTGATTGGTGCCAAGTTAAGCCATCTCAATATGGTGGCAGTAAAAGAAGTTCAAAGAGATGGAGAAAGAAAGCACTTGTGAGTGTATGAGGGTGGCATCAGCCCCCGATGGGACTTCTGGTGTTCAATGGACTCGTTCAAGGATTTGGCTCAGCACCACTCTCTCCAGGGCAACTGGGTACATCAAGAGAAGCTGACTGAACTAGCATCTTCCACTTCATGTGGGCTAACAGGAAAAAAGAATTGCCCCACCTCACACTGAAAAAGTGCGCAGGGTCCCAACATCTGTCCCTCTATAGGCATGTAAAATAGTGGGAGCAGAATTCATTTCTTTAAGGCAAAACCTCCAGTTTCTTGAGAGGGTGTCTCACCTTAAGACAGGTACCAGCTACTCTGTTGCCCCAGCAGCGCCAAGCAGTAGTGGGGGCCATAACTGGCAGTACAGGCAGTATCATGCTGAGCTAAGTTCAGGGTCATGACAAGGCAGGTGAGTATAGCTGGGTTTACGAGTTCAGGGGAGGGTTATGGAAGTTGATTTCTTCCATAATGGGGTGCCTCTGATAGGTGGGGCTGCAAAGGTGGCCTTCCTCTGGCAAAGCTGCTGGGATTTCTTCATTGCAAAGGCTTGCCCCAGTGGGTTACATAGCAACAGGGGTGGGGTGAGGCCATTACGCAGTCATTAATTAGCCACTTAAGAGCTTAAGGCCAGGTAGGCCACTTGACATCTGACCTGCCTGCCAGCCTAAAATTCACAGACAGGTCAAGCATGGGCAGGCAGACAGCAGAAAGGCCACCCATGGGTCTTCAGTTTTAGTGAAACCCCTCCTCTTTCAAACTTGTTGGAGGGAGAGTGTGTATAATCCTGCCCTTCCTGACTCAGCTATTTGTAATGTCAACAAATGCTGGGCTGGAGAAAGGAAGGGGTGGAACGTCAAGCCTGCATTTTTTTTCCACGACAATTTAATGACAAAACATCGAAGGATTGTTCTTGTCATATTCCCCTATATATCCTCCACGGTTCCAAGTAACAAAGCTCACTTTACAAAAGGGTCGTATAAATTTGTTTCACTGTATAATGACGTGCATGTGACAGGACACACATTTACCCATGATTCACTGCACAATTTTTTTTAAATCTCAAAAGAAGATTGCTGAGCCTGCATATGTTCCTGCAGGGCTAAATCAACAGGTGTGGCACTGGGTCAGAAGGTGGACTGAACAAAGTACTGAGCTGAAGGATGCAGCTTATTACCTGAACAATAAAGGGACAGTTGACAATAAAAGAAAATAGCATCTGTTTTTCCAAGCAGCTGGGATATTAAGCAGGCACCTCTGAATGGCTTAGCCACGGTGGTTATAGGCGAGAAAGCTCTTTTGCAGCAAAACCCATTTGAAGCTCAATTTTCAATACACTTTGCTGATCTGGGCTTCTCAAAACAAAAATGCTTCTCGTTTATTTTGAAAAGGTTTTGGCACTCACCTAGACAAATGCTAAGAAAATGTGAAAATCAGCTGACAGGAACCATGAGCAGAATGAACATTACCATAACATCTTCAGGAATGCAAAGTCTACAATTAGGTTTTCTTATTCAGTCATGTGTAATGGATGCCCATCATGGGTGTGGCTGAAAACATGTCTGACACCTGAACTGTCCATCAGGGAGAGTGGGGCATAGATAGGTTTATACTGTACACAGCAGGATTCTGGTAAAAACCAGTGCTGGGAATCAGAGTGATGGACATTAATCCCTTCACTCCAAATCTCAGACAAGAGCTTAGCAGGTGGATGAAAATACTCTGCAAGACAGCCTTCTCTGCACAGACATCCAACATCAGAGCTGCAGCTTGAAAACTTAAAACAACCAGATGTTAACTGACCAAGGCAGCTAAATAAAATAACTGCATAGAAAATCGAGAATGAATTCATTCAAAATGTTTTCTTATAAAATATACACAAGTGTGAGTTACCAATTATTTTTCAAAAAACTGTAAGAATATACATCATCATCCTTCAGATTAGCTCTTGTCACGAGATATCACACTTGATAATGTAACTCACAAGAAACACTCCAGGAGATAACTCAATTTTAGGAGGGTTAAAAAAAAGAGCAAGCTCATGATTAACAACCCAAAGATCAGCCTTTTGCTCATAGCACAATGCATTTGAATGACAGAAGAACAATAGTCAGACAAATCAATAGTCCTTTATATGAAGAGTTCAGAGAGGAAATGATTTTACAAAGACTCACAGAGTTCCAATGACATGGACTAGCACCAGAAAACTCACCAATGAGAATAGCAGAGCTCACAGCTGCAGGCCAGCTTTGCATGTTCTTTTTTCCGTAGAAGTGGTTTCAATTATACATATGCCAATCTTCATAGATCAGTCTTCTCCTCTCACACCCTAAAGCTCAGGGAGATGTGGAGGTTACATGGAACAGTGGAACCTGGATGCTACACAGCTGCGTGCATTCCACCGGTTTTCTGATAACAAGTTTGATTTGGTCTTTTCTCAAAATCTGTTTTCACAACAAATGTCAGGGCTGACTTCAGCAAGTATGGGAATCTGTGCTTCAGCAGAAAAAAGCTGAAGAACAAAATGGAAGAAGTTGCATTTATAAATAACTTTATGATATTAGAGCCAATGAATTAAGTTGGTGTGAATCACTGGCATTGAGAGAAAACTCCATCAGACCACTAGACTGCCATCCTATGAAAGGTAGCTTTAATTTTTTGCATCTATTTAGAGCTGGCTCTCCTGAAGCAAAAAACATGCAGATACTCACCCTTCATTTTCTGATGGATCTAACATAACAATTTAGAGAATGGCACAGATTTGTAGAAGATGAAGAGAACTCTTTGCTTTATGGAGTAAAGGGTTTACAATACATTTACTTTAAGAAAGTACTGTGCAAAAAGAGCCATGTTTATAACAATGTCAGATCATATGGGATTAGGATTCTATATGATATTTTCTCTTACAATCCCTTGTTTATTTAATGGAATTGCTAACACTCACTAATAAGAATGTAGACATCATTTTACGAAACGTCAGGCAAAAAGCCAAAGTTATTGACGTTATTTGTCCTTTGCTAAATTCTAATTCCAAAAACAGACTTAACTAATTACAACATGTTGCAAAAACAAAGTGACACCAGCTTTCTAGCTCCATATTTTCATAAATCATTCTCAGGATGTAGAAACCACTAGCAAGGTCAGCATTTCTTGCGCAACTCTAAGATAGAACCAAGTTGCTTGCTATCCTGAGTTAACCATGAGGGGAATTAATGGAGTCACAAATGGGCCGGACAGGGAGAGGATGGCAAATTACTCTTCCAATCAAAGGGCATTGAATAAATTACCTGTACACTCTTTACAGCAATCCAACAACTTCACTGTCACATTTGATGAAACCAGATGATTTTATTCATATACATAGATTTTAAATTTGAAAACTCGCTGAACTCCAATGCCATGGTGAGATTTGAACTCAAATTTGGTCTCTTCAGTTCACGTCTTTTGATTACTCATGCAGCAACAACCATTGCACGTCCAAATCTTTGAACAGACCTCTGCAGTTAAATTAGATGACTGACAGTGTGGAAACAGGCCCTTCAGCCCAACAAGTCCACACCGACCCGCCGAAGCGCAATCCACCCATACCCCTACATTTACCCCTTACCTAACACTATGGGCAATTTAGCATGGCCAATTCACCTGACCCGCACATCTTTGGACTGTGGGAGGAAACCAGAGCACCCGGAGGAAACCCACGCAGACACAGGGAGAACGTGCAAACTCCACACAGTCTGTCGCCTGAGTCGGGAATTGAACCCGGGTCCCAGGCACTGTGAGGCAGCAGTGCTAACCACTGTGCCACCGTGAATTTATCAAAGCAAACTGTTTGTCTGTCAATGATAACAAAAAGAACCACTCGAGTCAAGTTTTTTTCCCCCTATCTCCCAAATTTCTCTTTTCCTCACTTTGGTCTACAGATGCTGGCTCCTCCCTTCTTACTTCATCACTTGTCTTCAGCACATTAGATAACAATGACACTCACCAACACATCCACACACACACACTCTCTCTGCTAGGATCCCACTGACAAGTTACTTTAGGTCAAGCTGCATACAGCATGGATCAGTGTTCTTTTGAATTTCCCTTCTTTCTGTACATTGTCTGTTGTTGCATTTTCTGGCCCCCCAAAACCCAACATGGATTACAGCATTGGTATATTTTAAAGCAATCACTTCTTGTGCTTTGTATTTTTTCCCCGACGCATGAAGTTCTGGACTGCAATACAGCTTAAAAGGGAATGCTGGTATTCACCAGTTTCTCTTTATTTATTCTATCAAGTCCCCTCAGGACTACAGACATCTTTATCAAACCTCCCTCTGACATTCTGTTCAATGGAGAGCAATCCCAGCTTGTCACATAACTGGAGTCCCTGAACACTGGATTAAAATGGAGTAAATCTCTTCTGCACTCACTCCAACACATCTCGACCTCTCTCATTCCTTTGTATAAACTAAGGGACTATCAACCATGTTAAAAGGTTTCACTGGACAATTTTTGTTCAGATACTAAACACGGTGACCAATTGTATCATCCTTGTCCTCTTCCCCGCTCCAGCCACTCTGTAGCCCACTCATTCGGTAGCAAGTAAAAACATCATTTACAGAGCACCACACACACACAACATCAGCAGCATGCATGAACAGCGCCTTCATGGGGAACAGACTGATGGGAGCAAAAAGAAAACAACAATTCAGCCCATCAGGACTTACTACACAACTGTTTCAGAGTCTACAGCCCAACACTTGGCAATGGTGGAAGTGTGAATGATTGTTGACAGAACGGCTAAATAAGTTGAGAACATCCTGGACGAGGAGACAGGATGAACAAGTTGAGGTTAAAGTTTCAGGGTGTGAGCAGATAGATGGTTGAGAAAAGGGCAAGCAAAAGGATTGGCAATAGAATAAAAGGAGCATTCATTTGGCATGCTGTGTTCATGACTGTCAATGCAATTCCTGAAAAGATGGTGGAAGCAGATTCAATAGTGACCTACATACTTACTGAAAAGGGAAATATTTGCAGGATTCTAGGGAAGAGGGTGTAATCTGAGTGGTCCTTTTAAACAGCCAGTTGTAATGGGCCAAATGGCCCCTTCTGTGTTGCAAGACTGACAAAGTCTATGACAAAGAGTTGGCAGTGTTGTTATGTAGAGATGCACGTGATTATGTAGGAAGTTAAAAATCACACGACACGAAGTTACAGTCCAACAGGCTTATTTGGAAGGACAAGCATTTGGAGCGCTGCTCCTTCATTAGGAAGCTAGACAAGCTACCTGATGATGGAGCAGCTCTCTGAAAGCTGTATTTCCAAATAAACCTGTTGGAGTATAACCTGATGTCGTGTGATTTATAATTTTGCCCACCCCGCCCTACATCGGCACTTCCATCGTATATAGGGAAGCTGAGGGAGCAAGGCATAAGGTTCTATTGTTCTAACTCGCTGAATAGATTTGATTACTAACAGTGTAGAAACAGGCCCTTCGGCCCAACAAGTCCACACCGACCCTCCGAAGAGCAACTCACCCAGACCCATTCCCATACACTTACCCCTTCACCTAACACTATGGGCAATTTAGTGTGGCCAGTTCACCTAACCTGCACATTTTTGGACTGTGGGAGGAAATCGGAGCACTCGGAGGAAACCCACACAGACCTGGGGAGAATGTGCCAACTCCACCCAAGGCACGAACTGAACCCGGGTCTCTGGTGCTGTGAGGCAGCAGTGCTAACCACTGAGCCACCATGCCATCCCAAATAGTCCATTGGGAAATCAAGCCCTCTATGCCCAGAGTGACCACAAAATGTGAACATCTCAATATGCTTATGACTGACTACTACTCAGGAGAAAAAGCAAGTCACATCAATTTATTAAAATTATAATAAATAGCTTTGATTGCAACAAACTTAATTGTAACAAGAACAGTAAAATAAAAGAATTTCTCATGTACATACTGAAAACTTTTACCCTTGTTCAAAATCCCCCGATAGGAGGACATGGATTTTGAATTTTATGTTAGTTCAGGGATTAAACAAAAGGCTAGTGAAGACACAGCAACATCAGGAATGGAGTGCAGGATGGGACATAAAGCAGTTGTGTTTTAGTTGAATTCAAGACTGAGGGGGTTTCCAAGGAAAGCAGAAGTATCAATCTGGAGGAGTAAAGCTTCAGCAGCAACAGGAGATAGAAAAGAGTAGTGATGCGATGATGCAGTTCTGCAGATGGGTGCTATGTTATCTCTCAGAGCTAGTATGCAGCATACCTCCACAAGACATGGTCATGATAGATCTTGGCCTCTATTTTAACTGGGGACTAACTGAAGCATGACATGTTGCTGGAAGTGTTCTATTTTTGCATCTAAACAAAATAGTTTTAGGCATTGAGAAACCTCTGACTATGATATACTGTATACAAATCAGGAGCTGGAATAAAGAGCTATTAAATCTTTCAGTGCTAACTTTCCACATTATGAGAGCTAACAAGTGTTACCTTATCAGGTCTAAATACCATGCTGAAGGAAGTATAGAAACAATCATCTGAGAGTTCAGACAGTTAGAGAGAAAGAAAGCGTGCATGTGAGAAAGTGTGCAACATGTTGTGAAGGTAAAGCCATGAAGCAGCAGGAAACAGAATTCAGTCCATTAGAGCAGGTAAGAAACAATGGATCAGCTACCAATCCCAGACATGTTGGTTTGCCCACAGAAATGTTCATAACACCCTGTTAAACTGAAGAAAAGCAAAATGCATTTCACAACATCCCAAGACCTTTCCCAGCTAATGAGGTTCTTTCTGAAGTGCAATCATATTTTACAAAGCAAAAATATGGAAGGTAATGTCTGAACAGCAAGACTACATAAATAGCAGCATGGTAAAAGGCTGGATAATCTGTTTCAGTGAAGTTGGTCAATTAATTAATATTGGTCAGAATTCCCTGCTCTTCGAATTACTCAATAAGATCTTTTCCATCTGACGACAAATAAAAACTTCATAGATTCATGGATTATTGTTACAGTGCAGAAAGAGGCCATTTGGCCCATTGAACCTGCAGTTATATTACCCTATTCCAATCTCCTGTCTTGTCCCATATGACTGCACACCACTTCGATTCAAAAAAACCATCTAACGCCCTCTTAATTGCCTCAATTCAATTTTACCCCACCACATTTCCAAGCAGTGCATTCCATTTTCTAGCTTAGTTTAACACTTGATCCAAAAGATATTAGCTCCAACATACTTCATTGTAATACTGAAGAAATGATGCTATCAGCCCATACTATGGACTAAAATGGTCATATTCAAGAATTGCTTCGAAAAGCAAATCAGTACCAAAAGTCGGTAACATGAACAGGATATTGGTTCTGGCTCCCCTTTAAATTATTTTTGGGAAAAGCATTCTATTTATACACACACACACAGTTTCTCATGTGCTTCTGCAGCTCTCTCATTAACACATGCACTCTCTCAAAGAGATGGATTTTTTGGAGCAGCTTGAGGTACAGGCCCCTAGGGAACAGGCAATTCTGCATTTAATGATGTGTAATGAGGCAGACATGATTTGGGAGATTATGGTGAAGGAGCCCCTTGGGGGCAATGACCATAGAATGGTAGAATTCACCCTGCAGTTTGAGGGGGAGAAGCTGGAGTCAGATGTAACAGTATTATAATTGAGTAAAGGTAACTACAAAGACTGAGGGAGGAGCTGGCCAGAATGGATTGAAAAGAAAGTCTAGCAGGGAAGATGATGGAGCAGCAATGGCAGGAGTTTCTGGGGGTAATTCAGGAGGCACAGCAGAAATTCAACCCAAGGAATTTTTAAAAATTTAAAGGGGAGAACGAGGCAACCAAGGCTGACAAGGGAAGTCAGGGCAGTATAAAAGCAAAACGAAGCACATACAATGTGGTGAAGATTACTAGGAAACCCTTAAAAACCAGCAGAGAGTAATTAAAAAAGCAATAAAGAGGAGAGGAGGTGAAATATGAAGGTTGGATAGCTAGTAATAGAAGTTTACTTTTAAAGATATCTAAAAAGGTAAGAGAGAGTCAAGAGTTGACATTGGACTGCTGGGAAAGGAGGCTGGAGAACAAAGAAATGATTGAAGTGAATAGATACTGTGCATCCGTTTTCACACCAGCAACATACCAGAACTTCAAGAGAATCGGGGGCAGAGAGGAATGTCTTGGGCATCACTAAGGAGGAAGTGCTGGGGAAGCTGAAAGATCCAAAGGTGGATAAATCACTGACTGAATGGACTACACCCTCGAGTGTAGAAGGAGATTGCAGACGCATTGGTGGCAATATTTCAGGATTCACTGGAGTCAGGGAGAATCCCAGTGGACTGGAAGATGGCTAAACGTAACAACCATGTTTAAGAAGAGAGGGAAGCAGAAGACAGGAAGCCTTAGGCTGGTTAGTCTGACCTCAGTTGTTGGTAAGATTTTGAAGCCTATTATTATGGATGAGATTACATAGCACTTGGAAGTATATGGTAAAACAGGGTGGAGTCAGCATGGCTTTGTCAAAGGGAGGTCATGCCTGACAATTCGGTTTGAATTCTTTGAGGAAATAAGGAGCAAGTTAAACAAAAAAATGGGGCTGTGGATGTGATCTATTTGGATTTCAGACTTTGACAAGGTGCTATACAAGCTGCTAAATAAAGATCAGAGCCCATGTTTTCAGGCAAGGCACTGACATGGATACAGGATTGGTCGACTGGCAGAAGGCAGAGAATAGAAATAAAGGTGTCTTTTTCAGGATGGCAGCCGGTGAATTTGTGGAGTTCTGCAGGGATGCGTGTTGGGATCACAACTATTCACGTTATGTATTAGTAGTGACAAGAAATTGACAACATTTTCGCTAAGTTTGCAGAAAACACAAATAAAGGTGGAGGGACAGGTGGTGTTGAGGAAGCAAGGAGTTTGCACAAGGACTTGGACCGGCTAGGATAGTGGGACAAGAGGTGGCAGATGAAATGCAATGTGGGGAAGTGTGAAGTCATGCACTTTGGTCGGAAGAATAGAGGCGCAGACCATTTTCTAAATGGGGAAAGGTTCAAACGAACTTAGGGGTCCAAGTTCAGGATTCTCTTAAGGTGAACACACAGGTCCAGTTGACAGTTAGGATGGCAAATGCTATGGTTAGCATTCATTTCAAGATGGATAGAATACAAAAGCAGGGATGCACTGCTAAGACTGTATAAGGGTCTGGTCAGAATGCATTTGGAATACTATGAGCAGTTTTAGGCTGCACATCTAAAGGAAGGGTGTGCTGGCATTGGAGGGTGTCCACAGCAGGTTGACAAGAATGAACCCAGGAGGATGGCTCGTCACTTGAGGACTGATTGAAGACTCTTGGTCTGTACTTCATGGAGTTGAGAAGAACAGAGGTGGTGGTGGCCTCATTGAAACTTGCAGCATACTGAGCAGCTTGGAAAAAATGGATATGGAAAAGATGTTTCTACCAGTAGGAGAGCCTAGGACCCAAGGGCATGGCCTCAAAAGGGAAGGGACAACACTTTAGAACTGAGATGAGAAGGAATTTCTTTAGCTAGAGGATGGTTAATCTGTGGAAGTCATTGTCACAGAAGGTGTGCAAGCCAAGTCGCCGAGTGGTAAGGAGATCAAGGATTACAGGGAGAAGGTAGGACATAGAGCTTGAGAAACATATCAGCCAGGATCAAATGACACAGCAGTCTTTATGGGCTGAATGGACAAATTCAGCTCCTGTACCTAAGGGTTGCCAAGTGGATGTATAATGACAGCCCTGGAATTTTCTCTCCTGTTATACAGGGAACCACAGAAACTCCACTTGAATTTATTGCAACCAATAGCCCCTCAGCGCAAAAAGGCAGCGAAAAATCAGCAAGTGAACCTGTGGAAAAATGCGAGTGGCACGGTGGCTCAGTGGTTAGTACGACTGCCTCATAGCACCAGGCACCTGGGTTCAATTACAGCCCCATATGACTGTCTGTGTGGAGTTTGCTCATTCCGTGTGTGTCTGGGTTTCTTCTGGGTGCTCTGGTTTCCTCCTACAGTACAGGGATGTGCAGGTTCGGTGGATTAGCCATATTGAATTACCCATAGTATTCAGGGATGTGCACATTCGGAGAATTGGCTGTGGGAAAGGGCAAGGTTACAGAGGTAGGTTAGAGGGGTGGGTCTAGGTGGGAAGCTCTTTGGAAGATTAGTGTGGTCTCGATGGGCTGAATGGCCTGCTTCCACACTGTAGGAATTCTATTATTTGGTTTAATTTGCTCACACCGGAAGTGGAATGAGCTCTGCAGACAAGCACAGAGCAGCCCTTTTGATTACTGCCACAAAGCAATCTGCCAGCCAAGTTCACGAGATTGTCGAGAGTTGCTGAAAATAAGCACTAGAAACCTAAAACAAAACACACAAAATGTCAAAGCTGCTGTGATGAAAGCAAGCAAAGTAATGAAGTGACAAAAACAGCAGTTGCAGAAATATTGCAAGGGATTAAAGGATTGACTTTGTGCTCACAGGTTAATAAATTCACAGCAGGAACAAAATAATTCAAATCTATACTCAGCGCATAAGAACAGATTTGCTGTGTTCATTTGTGAAGTGTGCATTCACCGTAACTGATACCCAACACATTTAGCAGGGTTACCTGTATATGCCACAACTATGGTTAGGGGCAACCCTGGGATGGAGGAGAGGAGACGAGACAACAGAATGGAGTTGTGCTTCTGTTGAATGTTTCTCTGGTTATACTTCTTATGTAATATTTTGGAGCATAAATGGACAACTACTCCCCCAGGATTCACACATACCTGAGGCCACATACATTTCAGAATATAATGTGATCCTGTGAGAAATGACCTTCACATCGGTAGCCTTACTCAATGCCATGTCATTTATTTCTATTGGAGTAATAACAGTAATTTCCATTCAATCCCATTTTGTGAAATTGGCCAAGGGAATTGACTGATATCCCACTCTAATACAATAGATCCAGTTTCCTCACGCTTACTCTGCCCCACAGATTCTTTAAAGAGAAAAGCTTTCATTTAAGAAGTACTTTTCACACCGACACAATGTTGCAAAGTGTTTTGTGGCCAATTCATTATTTTTTTGAAATGTTGGAAGCAAACAACAGCCAACTGACACACAATAAATGAGATAAATGAGCAGATAAGAATGTTTTGGTAATGTGTTGGCTGAAGGTTGGATTTTCGACAGGAAAAGTAATCTTAGTTCCATCTTCAGCAAAAATGTCATGATGACTGGTTTAAAACCAAGGTCATAGTAAGTGGTCCCGCAAAATGTTTTATTGGTATCTTACAAATTTTCATCTAAAATATTGCTTTTAGTTATGGTTCCTTCAATTTGGGTTAGAATATGGCAGATGTGTGTCTTAAAATGTACAAGGTATAATCAACACATACACGCTTACTCCAGGAGAACATCGATTGGATAGCTCTCTCACAGACATAATAGGTTGAATGGTCTTCTCCTGTTCTGCACCATTCAATAATAGATTAAGTCACAGTTAAATAAAGTTTTTGCTTTAAAACAAAAGTTGTCATTTTGTTTTGCATTGTAAAAGGTTGGCATCATGGTTAATAAATACAGTCTGTCCCTGTTTACACTACTTAGAACATGGTTCCATCAGTGTAAACATGGAGCTAAAGCATAACAGTGACTATACCTCAAAAACAGGAACTTGTTTTGCTCCAAAATGCTTTGGGACTTCTGAGGTTCTCAACTTTTGTGAGAACTAAAGAAATTTAGAGACACGTTATCTTGATGGGAAATCATTTACCTTAAAACTGAACATTTTCTACTTGTAACAATGCAGACAGACCTACCATCTACTGTATTTGCAACAGTATATGCTGTTTATTATTTTTATTTACACCAAATAGGAATGTTTGATCAGAAATAGTTATTTTATTTTCAACCGCTTGAATGTGAAAAAGGTGTGATGATAATGGTACCTCTGCAAACTGAACCTTTCAGTGACTATAATCTCTCATCGTATTCAATGGGCAAATGTTATGTGGATACACAAAAAAAGCACTGTTTTTGATTTAAAAAATCAGAAGTGGAGTTGTTTACTCTATGGGGAATGCAAAAAAAATGCCTTGGACCACCTGTGATACAGGTTCAAATTTCACTCTCTCAAGTTCCTGATGTTCATTAATTTGGGAATCGGGGGTTGATAAAGAACAATCCAGCCCCCAGTCCACACAATCCTCATGCCTGAATCAATCCCCAGGTGTCAAATACGTAATGTGATTGAACAAAGATGTCACTCACAATACTGCTTTTCAGTGTTATCAATATTGGAAAGGAAAATCTGAAGTGTTGTGTGCTACTTTATATATACACCAACACTAAAATTCTATTTCCAACATTGAAAACTTACTCAGCAATCTGGCCAAGATTTTAACTCACTCAAAACCCATTCACTTAGAGTTAACATGTGCCATGTGCTTTTAAATCCAATCTAAAACTGAAAAGAAAGTGGATTATTTCAACTGTATACGTCAGGTTATTGGGTTGCTAAGTTGCCGACTGAGCTAGCTTCAGACAGAGAGCAAGGATAATGGGCAGGTAATCAAATTGGCAGAGAAACGAAATATCATGGACACTGGAATTGTAAACTAAGAAAAAAAATGCTGGATCAGTGGATCAGGCAGCATTTGTGATAAAAACAAGTGTCAACGTCTCACGTTGATAACCTCTCAACAGAACTCAATGAGATGTTAACTCTTGCACTCCTAGATACTGCCTGACCTGCTGAGATTTTCCATTTTTTAAAAATCTTTAATTGCTAGGAAGGGATGAATGGTGTTGCATTATAGGGTTAGACATCCTGGAAATACCTCAAACATTTGCCTTGTTAATGATATGATGTAAAGCCACACAGCAACTTTACCAACATTACATACGTAGGTGACATTGTAAGCAGTGTAGATGGAAGCATAAAATTACAAACATTCTGATAAAATAAGCAAAACTGTGGCAAATGAACTTCAGACTTTTAAAAGGAAATACTAGAGTAATGTATCAATGAAGGACAGCCAGAAATGGGAGGTTCAAAGAATCAGGGGAAAACCAGTAGAACCTATGATACATACACTAAATCTTTCAAAACTGAACTTTGATATGACCAAGACAGTGACTTCCAAGTATTACTGCTTCCCCCTCCAGGATCTTGGGGTTCATGTAAACAACTAAAATGCCAGAAAAGTGCTCAAAGTGATCAAGATGTTGATGAAAGACTGCCCTTCATACCAGGAGTACCAGAACAGAAGAGAATAGAATTTGTTCTTCAGTTAGATAAACCCCTGGCTAGACCACAACTAGAGCACAGAGTGTATCTCTCTTGGTATTACACATTCGGGAGCATAGCTTGGCCTAGGAGGGTGTCCGAAATGTAGGCTCATTGGAATGATACCTGGAATTCAAGGTTACATTATGAGGAGAGATTATACAAACTAGGGACATATTCCCTGAAATTTTAGATCAACTCACACCTTAACATCTTTGAATATTTGGAAAGTTAAGGAAAACAGATTGTTTCTCTCTATTTCCACCAGCCAGCTTTTGAGGACTAAAGTTAGGAAATAATTCTTCACACAAAAGAAATTTGCCTCCACAACTAACAATGGACAGTAGATCAATTGTTAATTTTACAATCTAAGATTGATCAGCAGATTTGTTAACATTTGTATTAAGGAAAATGGACTAAAGGCATATGGTTTCAGATCCAGCATCGGCCAAGATATAATTGAATGGTAAAACATGCTCAAAGGCTAAACAGTCTTTTGTTGTTCCATGCTCAAAGTATGTATAATGTCACTGCATGCAGGGATAAAGAATCTGTGAACAGCATGGGAAACTTTGCACAACGTTGCCTTCCAGACCTATCACAGCAGTCGTAATTCAAGTGGATCTATGTTGTGCAATTAAATAATGTCACATCTGGGAGTTTATAGCTGCAGAGCATTCAAATCCAATAGTTCACTTTATAAGGCAGGAGTATCCTTTAAACTGGAGACACAACCAGGAAATAATGCCAATGGTACAAGCCTGGTTGTCCCTTACAGCACAGTATGCAATACTGTCTAGAAAATTGCTTTCCTAGAAAGAAAGACTTCTAACTATAAAACACTTCTCTTGACCTCAGGATCTCTTTGTTTACAGCAAGATAATTTGGAATGTAACGACTATGGTGTTGCAGAAAATATGACAACCAGTTTGTGCAAAGCAGGATCCCACACTTAGCAATTTGATAATGGCTAGATTACCTGATTTAGATGGTGTTGCACCAGGGGTAAATAGCAGCCAGGATTTCAGCAGCATAAAGCTTTATGAATCCTCGACATGAGTGTCATTGACCACTATACACACCATGTTATCCAACTCCAGCCTGGCATGAAATTGAAAGGCTTTCAGACAACAGAGGCTGCCAGTGCAGATGCATTTTGTTAAAATTTGGAAATGGGGCACAGAAAGAAAGCGTTTTGGCACAAATACAGGAACTCATCTCCCTCATGTAGGAGGAATATGACATGCCAGTAGATCTTCAAAATTCAAGAAATTAGCAATAATTGGATTGCGGTAATTATAGAGCAGTCTCCTATCATCTGTCACATGGAAGGTCATTACAAAAATTCATCTCAAAATTACCTTCTCCCAGGTGGCTGCTGAGTTGTGCTCTCCATGCAGGTAGTATCCAATCAAGAAGCACAGGGGACATAATCTTCACATCAAGGAAGGTTCAAGGCAAGTGCAGAAAGCAGGAGCAATCTTTATATAACCTCACAAAGGCTTCAGCTCCATCAGCATTATAGTCAAATGTAGCTATCCACAGAAATGTGCCACTATGTGCAACCTGGCATACAACATGCAAACCCTGATCCTCCAGGAGAATTCCACCACAGACCCAATGTGTCCGTAAACTGGGGCCAAGAAGATTTATTATCGTTCCAGTCATTGTCTCAAACTTCTGTACACAACACTCCATTCCATATCTATGAAGCTGGAATGGAGCTTCTGTACAAGACAAATGGGAATCTGCTCAACCTGCATCGCCTCCAGTACAGGACAGACCATACGAATCTCTATTGTCAAGCTGTAGTGTACAGGTAACATTGCTGTGGCCACACACTCCAAGACCAAGCCATCATCAACGTTTTCACTGAGGTGTATGAGAAAATTGGCCAGAGATAAACCATTAGAAAACCCCTGGGTCAATTCTCATAACTTTCAATCACATTTCAGTGAGGGAAGACATTGATGATAACATTCAACATTATCTCCAGTGTCAGTGCAGCCTCTGACCATCTGAGGTTCAAAGACCTGAAATCCAGCATCAAGTCTGCAATCTACATGGTCAGTAGTATTACCTGCTCTCCTATTTGTGTTGGAGGTATGGCCAATGTATAGTAGACATCTCAAAACACTCAAAAAATATTGCCAATAATGCCTCCCACAGAATCAGCAAATCCAATGGAAGGGTTGGTACTCTAATATCAATGCCTTATGATGCCAAAACTCCCTAGATTCGGTCATCATCTACATGCCTGGCAAGATGTCCAAAGTGTTCATGAAGGTGTCACTAAGAGAAAACATTTCAAAGGATATGCTCAAAACACAATATCCTCAATCTCTTGCCCAAGACCATCCAAACTGGAGAAGAAGCATCCATGAAGATGCCCATCATTTTGAACTTATCTGACAGGCACTGGTGGAGGCCAAACACGAACGGTGGAATGACTGGTGAAAACCCAAGCATGCCATCTACCCATTTCTTCAGATATCCTCTACACTACCTGTGGCAAGGTGCACTCATCCAGCATTGGACTGCTTCATCACCTCAGGCCCACAACTCCAGACTGGAAGAAAGTCATCCTCAGTCTCAGAAGGACTGCAGAAGACAGTCAAGATCATTCAAGTCCTTCTGAATTATTGAATCTCTGAAGATGCAGCCCTCCCTCAGCATTGAGCTGTAATGTCAGCTGAAGGTTTTGTGCTCAAGTCTCTGACATGGAATTTGAATCCACAACTTTCTGACACAAGAGGCAAGATCATTGTCAATGAACAAGGCTAATATCTTACCAGTCTAAAAGTGCACTACATTTATAATTGAGTAACAGAGGTGGACTCCACTAGCTTCAACTCTCTTTAGCTGGCAATGTACTATGTATATGCTGCGCTTTAGGGTAGCAGCTCACAATGTCTCTCACACAACTAGCAATTAAAGTAAAATTTGCATTCTCACAACGACTGGCAGCCCATTAGACACAAGTAAAAATGCACACAATTTGCCCTGGTTGCTGGCCTTTGATATGCGAACACAGCTTCAGAACTGGTGCAGAAAGCACATCTTATGGAACCAACAAGTTGACAGCACTAACATGTCAGAAAGGCCCATTTAAAAAGAGCTTTTGTGGGTAAGGCAGTCAAACTCAGGTCAGGTTCACAAGTACAGGTGCACAATATGCCATTCTTTTTCAATCCCTGTATCTATTTTGGAGCTCGCAGTCAATAAACCCACAAATTCAAACTCCAACTTTTAATGCGATTGAACTTCAACCCACTGCTACCTTCATTTTCTCAAAAGAGTCAGCCAATTACATTCAATTGATAAGTTACTTATAATCTGAAACATAAGCAAATTTATTCTACGTCAACTATGTTCGCTTTAGACTTCACAGAAAATTCAACAACAGAAACCTGGTAGATTGCTGCATATGCAGTAACTCAGAAGTCACAGGCCAGTTTTTTGTCAGTCTGAAATAGTGAAGTGAGTGGGAGAGTAAGTGGGGCGGGGGAAGAGAGCGGTAGAAATGGCAGATGCAAGCCAGAATTATGTACGACCCTGTATGAGTGTGCTAGTGGTTAGCATTCCAGTGGACAGAGCCATGGATATCTGCCAGCTAACGTAAATAGTGCAGATTGCATTGCATGGCGTCATCAGTACCAAGAAAGCACATTCATTAAAATAAACAGCACAAGGTTACCATATGACAACCGAAACAAGAAACAACTTGCATTAATTTTACATCTTCAATGTAAAAAGACATCTCAAGGCACTTCATTGGAGCATTCCAAACTAAATTTAGCAAGTCACCAAAATCTGCGAAGAAGTAGGTTTGAAACAGCTTCGACATCAGGACACTTGGAATGAGAATTTCTGAGGCGAGGGTTGAGAAGGTTAGGCAAATGAAATGAAAGATGCACAAGAGGCCAGTGTCAGAAAAAGACTGAGTGAATTGTCAGCCTTCATAGGAAAAAAAAGGGATGGGTAGTGACAAATTCATGGAGGAGCATGAAGGAGAACAAAGGATGGTGATGGTGATGAATGGATTTAATACAAAGTAGAATACAAACATCTTAACAACCAGTGAAACAGGAGCAGGAAGAGACCACATGACTAAGCCAGCCTGTCCTACCAGTCAATATGATCATGGCTGATCTTCTGGCCCAACTCCACATCCCTGCCTTTACGCCATATCCCTTAATTCCCAGAAAGACCAAACATCTGTCTATCTCAACATTGATTGTGTTCAATGATAGAGAATCCACAATCTCCCCAGATGATTCCAAACATCCATAATCCTCAGTGAAGAAATTCTTCGCAGTTCTACCCTGAAGCACTGATCCCCTTTGTTCTAGATCCCCAATCATGTTTTAGGTTCCCCAACCCCCTTACATCCATCTTATCCAGCTCCTTCTGAGCTTCGTATGTTTCTGGAGGACAGATCAAATTACTCAACTCTTGACCATAAGACAACTCTTTCATCGCAGGGACCAATCTAGCAAAGCTTTCGCTATCAAGTATATCCTTCCTTAAAAAGAGGGGACCAACATTGTGACAGTACATCAGTTTCAGTCTCACCAAACCTCTGCAAAATTGAATCAAAACTTAGTTCTTGTACTCTAATCTCCTGATAATAAATGCCAACATGCCATTTGCTATCCAAATTGCTTGCCATACCTATATGCTAACTTTCTGATTTTCCTGTACAGGACAGACGTTCCTTTGAACACATTTCAAAAGTCCTTTTTTTTCTGTTTTAATAGCGAAAAATGAATAGCATCATACTCCTCCACCTGATATTCAGTCTGCAACCTGTCAATATCTATTTTCTCCTCAAAGCTTACATTTCCACTTGGCTTTCTATTATCAACAAACTTAGATACATTACTCTCAATCTCTTTGTCGAAGTCACTGAGTTGGAAAATTATATAACCAATGTACCCTCGATCACTGCAGTTACTGTAGCAAATTGCAGTTATGATACATTTGCCTGTCAGTTACTGAGATGCACAATTAAAAACAAAATAAATGCACTTATATAATAGCAGTAACTAAATGTGACTAAATTAACCCTCCCCCCTCCCCCAATTCATGTCTTTCTTATTCCCATTCCACATAAATGAGCAGGCAAAACTTCAGATGACAAAGTCCCCTGATAAGCATCGTGCTGGAAAAGACTACTTGCAGAGGTTAAAGGTTACTGCAATGGAACAAGATCTGTTCCAAAATAAGAATCCTTCCAATATTCCATACACAAACTAAAAAAGTGTTTATTTTATTTCTCCCAACCCCCCGCCCCCCCAATCCTGTCTCTCTTACAATATCGGTCCTGTATTGGTTAGCTCAGCCAATACGTTAGTTGAGACACTAGTATTTGCCTCAGTATTATTCAAAGGAAAGAGAAAGCAACAACTCGTGACCCCATTTACCTGACGTTCTATGATGTGGTTGACAAAGCAAAGGGCACAATTAAGGCGTGGCCTAATCTTTACCTCAGGATGCAGATCTGATTGTTAGGATTAAGTATATGCAAGGTACACTTTCTCCCACCATACTCCAACAACATGCATTATGCCAACCTCTAAATAAAATCACTGACTGCAATAGTTTGAACATTTATCACATCAGCCTTGTAGCTAATTCCATTCTGAATATATGCAGACTAAACGTCCCCTTTGGAAATTACTAAACCGCTTTGAATAGAGTGCTTGTAAGGCACAGACATCTTGAATCTGGATGGATAAACCTTGATAAGAGCCAGGGCTGATCCACAATATCAATCAACATCTCGGCCCGAAAATCTAAAAATTACTCTCAGTTAAAAACTTACATTTATACATGACTCTAGCCATAGTAAAATAGGCTAAAACACTTTGTGGTGCAAAAGGTTTTTGATATTTAGTCAATCTTTATCATTCTGGTTTAGTCTGGCTAGTTAGTCCTACTTAAGGAGTTTTTAATTCACCCCCATATTCACCATTTTGGACATAAAATGACAGGTTTAGCTGTTACAGGGATCTCAAGTACAGCTCTCTCCAAACTTCAGTAGCTTAATATGATCAATTTTAATCTGCAATTTGAGAGGGAGAAGGGAGAATAGGGAGTGTCAGTATTGCAGTTGAACAAAGGGAACTATGGAGCTATGAGGGAGGAGCTGGTCAAGGTTCAATGGTTCAATCCCTTAGCAGGGATGGCAGTGAAACAACAATGGCAGGTATTTCTGGATATAATGCAGAAGGTGCAGGATCAGTTCATTCCAAAGAGGAAGAAAGATCCTAAGGGGAGGCAGGGGTGGCCGTGGCTGACGAGGGAAGTTGAGGACTGTATAAAGATAAAAGAGAAGTATAACATAGCAAAGATGAGCGGGAAGCCAGAGGACTGAGAAACTTTTAAAGAGCAACAGAGGAAAACTAAAAAGGCACTACGCAGAGAAAAAATGAGGTATGAAGGTAAACTTGCCAAAAATAGAGGAGGATAGTAAAAGCTTCTTTAGGTATGTGAAAAGAAAAAAAATAGTTAAGACTAAAATTGGGCCCTTGAAGACAGAAACGGGTGAATTTATTATGGGGAACAAGGAAATGGCAGAAGAGTTGAAGAGGTATTTTGGATCTGTCTTCACTGGGGAAGACACAAGCAATCTCCCAGATGTAATAGTGGCTGAAGGACCTAGGGTAATGGGTGAACTGAAGGGAATTTATATTAGGCAGGAAGTGGTGTTGGATAGACTGTTAGGTCTGAAGGTTGATACATCCCTGAGACCTGATGGTCTGCATCCCACGGTACTTAAGGAGGTGGCTCTAGAAATCGTGGACATATTGGTAGTCATTTTCCAATGTTCTATTGATTCAGGATCAGCTCCTGCAGATTGGAGCGAGGCTAATGTTGTCCCACTTTCCAAGGAGGGAGGAAGAGACAAAACAGGGAATCATAGACCAATCTGCCTGACGTCAGTGGTGGGAAAGATGCTGGAATCAATTATAAAAGATGAAATTATGACTCATTTGGATACAGTAACACGATAGGTCAGAGTCAGCATGGATTTACAAAGGGGAAATCATGCTTGACCAATCTGGAATTTTTTGAGGATGTAACTATAAAAAGATAAACAAGGGACAGCCCGTGGATGTAGTGTACCTAGACTTTCAGAAAGCCTTTGATGAGGTCCCACATCGGAGATTAGTGAGCAAAATTAGGGCACATGGTATTGGGGACAAGGTACTGACTTGGATTGAAAATTGGCTGACTGACACGAAGCAAAAAGTAGTGATAAACGGGTCCCTTGTGGAATGGCAGGTGGTGACCAGTGGAGTACCCTAAGATTCGGTGCTGGGACCGCAGCTGTTTACAATATCCAATGATACAGATGCAGACATTAAAAGTAATATTAGCAAATTTGCTGATGACACAGCTGGGTGGCAGGGTAAAATGTGAGAAGGATGCTATGAGAATACAGGGTGGCTTGGACAGCCTAGGTGAGTGGATAGATGCGTGGCATTTATCTAGTTTAATTTGGATAAATGCCATTTGGTAGCAAGGACAGGGAGGCAGGTTACTATCTAAATGGAGTCAAGTTAGGTAAAGGGGGAGTACAACAGGATCTAGGTGTTCCTGTACATCAGTCAATGAAAGCAAGCATGCAGGTATAGCAGGCAGCGAAGAAAGCTAATGGCACGATGGCCTTCGTAACAAGAGGAATTGAGTATAGGAGCAAAGGGTTCCTTCTACAGCTGCACAGGGCCCTGGTGAGACTGCACCTGCAATATTGTGTGCAGTTTTGGTCTCCAAATTTGAGGAAGAACATTCTGGCTATTGAGGGAATGCAGTGTAGGTTCACGAGGTCAATTCCCGGAATGGCGGGACTATCATATGTTGAAAGATTGGAGCGACTGGGCTTGTATACCCTTGGGTTTAGAAGATGAGAGGGGATATGATTGAGACGTATCAAGTTATTAAAGGATTGGACACGCTGGAGACAGGAAGCATGTTTCCCCTGATGTGTGAGTCCAGAACCAGAGGACACAGTTTAAAAATAAGGGATGGGCTATTTAGAACAGAGTTGAGGAGAAACTTCTTCACCCAGAGAGTGGTGGATACATGGAATGCTCTGGGTAAAAAATGAGGTCTGCAGATGCTGGAGATCACAGTTGAAAATGTGTTGCTGGTTAAAGCACAGCAGGTCAGGCAGCATCCAAGGAATAGGAAATTCGACGTTTCAGGCATAAGCCCTTCCTGATGAAGGGCTTATGCCTGAAACGTCGAATTTCCTATTCCTTGGATGCTGCCTGACCTGCTGTGCTTTAACCAGCAACACATTTTCAACATGGAATGCTCTGCCCCAGAATGCAGTGGAGGCCAAGTCTCTGGATACTTTCAAGAAAGAGATGGATAGAGTTCTTAAAAGATAGTAGAATCAAGGGTTATGGGGACAAGGCAGGAACAGGATACTGATTCTGGATGATCAGCCATGATCATAATGAATGGTGGTGCTGGTTCGAAGGGCCAAATGGCCTACTCCTGCACCTATTGTCTATTATCTCCCCATTGGTTAGGTTAATTCCCTTAATATATAAGAAAAGAAATTAACCAGTATAACAAGCTGACTTAATAGGGAAGAAAGATAATTCCTGCCCAGGATTAACTAGCTGAAGCTATTGCATGGAATGAAACATGCACAGCTGCTAGTTTAAAATGTAGATGAAAGTATAAATCAGGTCAAAACGATGCTCTCCTCATCTATTTGGACTGTCTTAATACTCTGACATTTTCAAAACAGTACGACCTGAAAACCAAACAATAATTTGTCTCACCCTTCAGTCCAAGGGCATGGTAAGTATTTTGTACAGTGATATCATGGAAAAATTGCATTTCAATTTGACTCTGCTGGTGACACTCTCATCTCAGAAGGGTCAAAGGTTAAAGTCCCACTCCATACATAATTGCAGATGTTAGTACAAACAAAAAGCAGCAAATTGGACATACAGCACTTAGAACCTGTTATGTGGTGTCCTGCATGACTTTCTCAGTATCTATTAGCTATACTCAGTTTGAAGCACTTGTGCCTCAGAGTGAGAAAAGGATGGATGTGTGTTGGCAAGTTCCAGTCCAGGGATTTGACCAGAAAATACAGGCTAACAACATGGAGTTGAGTGTGCTACTGGAAAAGCACAGCAGGTCAGGCAGCATCAGGAATGATGAAGGGCTCCGGCCTGAAACGTCAATTCTCCTGCTCCTCGGATGCTGCCTGACCTGCTGTGCTTTTCCAGCAACACACTCTCAACTCTGGTCTCCAGCATCTCCAGACCTCACTGTCTCCTAACAACATGCAGTACTAACTGAATGCTACTCTGTCAGTGTTGCTGTTTCTTGGGTGATGTGTTAAATAGAGGCCCTGCCTAGTCTCCTATGCAAAATAAAACATCTTAATAAACTATGTAAGAACAGTAGGAGAGTGCCTTTTGTCTTGGCAACATTGTATCCCTCAAATTAACATCACAGATAGATTATCAATAGATTGATGTCTGTGAAGGCACGCTCTGCATAAATTAGCTATACTTAGATTATAACAATGACTACACTTGAACAACTTCATGGATTGTAAAACGGATGTTCTGAGCTTTTAAGAAGCACAGTATGAATGCAACCAGGTCATGTGTTCTCTGGCTTACTCCCACTCCTCAAGATCCTCACATTTCTTGCCACCCCACCCCAATAAACATCTGTGTTAAAACATAAAACAAAGTCTTCAGCTGTTTCATGGGAAAGCCAGATCTCACACTCACTGCTCTTTCAGAACTTCAAAAGCTAGTCGATATACCGAACAGCTCAGAAATACCACAGCACAACATGGAGAGGAGCACACGTTTAATTTTGAAAGAGAAAAAAAGTTTAATTCTGTACCGTACAATTTGGATATGAATTCCTCCAACCATGTTGCAATTCTGGCATTTTCTTGTGATTTTTTAAAACAACAAATAGACTCGCAAATCTGAGATTCCCCGTATCCCAAAACACCAGCTAGCTCAGATCATCAGAAGACCAATGGAATTTTATAGATGACTATGAAATCAATCTTAGGTATTCTAAACAGTGAACATGAAAACAGGAGCAGGATTCTCTCTCTTCCCCCACCCCAGCCCTCACCCCAAATTATTTTATGAAATTCATAATGTTTATTCTACTTCAAGACAAAATATACAACAGAGTACCACTGGGTGGCTTCCTATATTAGTATTTCCCAGCTACCTAACTAGAGAAACGTTTTCCCAAGGTATTAATGCCCAGCCACTAGTTCACCAGGCCCTATCATTCCTCTCAGAACTTCGTTTATAATTGTTCTGCTTTATATTTTTTTAAGAAAAACTATGTAATAGTGGTATTCACTGATGTAAGTTTAAATGCTCCCATTGATCAAGTTATTGGGTTGAAGCATTCAGTTTCCCTACAGCCTTGAACATCTTGGATTGTGGCCAGCTACAATGACTTTTTGATCGCAGCAGTACATCACAGAGAATGGGTGTTAGCACAAATGAAGCAAACAATGATGAAGATTACCTTCTGGTGATGTGATTACATCTCTGCGTTTACAGGCTCATATTTTACCCAAAAAGACTAAACGGCTCCCAACCGGTAAAGTTGGTTGGGAGGGAATACTTCGGGAATGGAGCTGTCAATAACTGTTTACACGGTCGCTTTAAACCCACTGGTACACCCAGACTTACCACACTCAATAGTTTAACCCACCCAACTTTGAAACAACTTGCTGCAAGTGTGTACGGTCACTGAAATGTTTTAAGAAAACGTGGGTGAGCGCAGCAAATCCTGGGGTGACGGAGCATGCAATCATTGAACATGATGCCAGTAATCAAACTTATTTATCTGACGGGACTGGTTCCTTCTGCAACTAAGTTTCACTCTAAACAATAAGAAAAAAAGTTAGGAAACTCACCCTGAGCTTGTTTTGTTTTACTCACAGTGGGAGGACCGTGGATAGGTCAGTGCTAATGACTGCAGGATAGCCTCCACACTCGGTCTCAATCCCCAGCGAAACTCCTGAAGGTTTGGGGATTTCCTAACTCGTTTCTCGTCCTTTCCATTGGCTCCGGGCGAATCACATTTTTCCATAACACTGTGGCCAATTTCTGCAACAAGGGACGGTCTCCAAGCTTCACACGGGATGAACATTAACAGCATTTGAGTGGCGCCAGAACGGCTTATTATCCACAAAAACAACACACACGTCGGTTTTGTATATTCTAAAAACTTCTAGTCGGGCTTTAGATATAAAATGCGTTTCTTTTTTTTTCAAAAATCTATTTTCGAAGATAAAGCATTGTTTTCCAAAAAAAAATGCTCACCTTAGTGACATTATAACACTCAAGGGATAGAAATATATAGAGATGCGGCAGAGTTGCTACCTATTAACAAGGAAAAGCTAGGAGTGGAGAAAATGGAAAAGTCGAGGAGTGCAAATAATTAGTGGATTAAGGTGACTTTGACAACAAAAGTAGAGTTTGCAACTGGAGTGAACTTGCTCTGATAGAGCGGGATTTCGAAATCAATTTCACTTTAGATAATAACTGAATAGTGCGGAATAATTGTGCAGGATGTTAGGAAGGAATTGGGCTGTGATGAAGTCGATTTCATACGCGTTGGCAGGATTGTATTTGATGGATTTAAGTTCATTGACTGGGCATTGTCCCAGTCTGTGGAAGAATCCCCCACATCGACAGAAACCGATTTAAATATTTATAAATTTAACTTCCCAACAGAAATGCTTGTATTCATCTGACGGCTGGAAATGAGCCGGACTTGTTTGCAATAGAAGCAATATCAAACTCTGTTTTTTTTAAAAAAAGGTCCTTGTGATTTACATTGATGTCCGGGCAGTATGAAAAGTGCATTTGGAGACAGTCCCTGGGATGAGGGAACAGCTCCTTTTTTCCCAGAAGTGACCCACGCTCCCAAAAAAAAGTCCCTGAATTCTCGACAGGAGACATCATGTGGGGTGGGGATGTCAAAAGATAGAGAGAGAACACCCCCAGGGGAAGGGAGGGGGCGTCACCCATTGTCCCTTTACCCCCCCCCACGGAGGCTACAGGACGGGAGTTGGAGAGGATTCCCACAGGGTCATTTAGAGTCAAAATGCCCAATCTTAGCCAAACCCAGTCACCAAGCAGCCCCGGCTAAGGGAGCCCAGTGCCCAGTCTGCAGCTCAATCCCACCCACCATCGTCGGCAACTCGTGGGGGATCGCTCGCACATTTGTTTGATCATTTTGCCGTAAAAAAAGTAAAGTTGTAAGTGCAAAACAAATTTTAAAAATTGCTCATTCCCATACCGGGAGTCGAACCCGGGCCGCCTGGGTGAAAACCAGGAATCCTAACCGCTAGACCATATGGGAGGAGTTGAGAACAACTGCTTCTGAACCGAATGTAAGTGTGTCATCAGGTCGTCACTGAGTTTATAATTACGTGTTGTTTATACGATGCGTATTGGTTTAACTACAGTCAGCTGTTTCATGCAAAGAATTGATACAGGTTTACTCCTATCAATGGGTTACTACTGGGTAAGCTATACTCAGAGGACTAATCCTGGGCTAGGTAGAGTCAGAGACTAATATATACTGGGCTAGCTACACAGGATTAATACTGGGAACACTGCAGAGAGAGAAAAACTGCAGATGCTGGATTCCAATGTAGATAAGCATGAGGCAGACAGCATCAGGAAGTAGAGAAGTCAACGTTTTGGGTTCTGAAAACGGGTTACACACAAAGTGTTGACTTTTCCACTTCTTGATGCTGCCCGGCTTGCCGAGGACAGACAAGTGGGCACAGGAGCAGCACACTGTGTTAAAATGTCTACAGGAAGGTCAGGGTCCTGCGTGCATGCTGACCAGAGGTGTTCCACTCTGCAAACCTAGTCTGCATTTGGTATCCTCAGTGTAGAACAGGCCACATCGGGTGCAGCGAACACAATACACAGGTTGGAGGAGGTCAAGGTGAAATGCTGTTTCACCTGGAAAGATTGTTTTGGGCCCTTGGATGAGCATGCAGCAGTGTTCCAGTGAACAACAGTGCAAACTAGAAGAACACCATCTCACCTTCAGACTAGTCACTTTACAGCCTCTGGACTTGATTAGATTAGATTAGACTTACAGTGTGGAAACAGGCCCTTCGGCCCAACAAGTCCACACCGACCCGCCGAAGCGCAACCCACCCATACCCCTACATTTACACCTTACCTAACACTATGGGCAATTTAGCATGGCCAATTCACCTGACCCGCACATCTTTGTGACTGTGGGAGGAAACCGGAGCACCCGGAGGAAACCCACGCAGACACGGGGAGAACGTGCAAACTCCACACAGTCAGTCGCCTGAGTCGGGAAATGAACCCGGGTCTACAGGCGCTGTGAGGCAGCAGTGCTAACCACTGTGCCACCGTGCCGCCCACCTTTAAATTGAGTTCAACACCTTTAAATTGTGAACCATTTCTTTCCTTTCTTTTAGCTTGTTATCACGTCCTCCCCTCCCCCATCCCACTTACTGTCCTTTCAAGCCGGGCAGGAGACACACCATTGTTCTACCATTCTCACATTCCGATGTAAACTACTATTCATCAGCACCCTACACCCACTATCCCCACCATAACAACCACCCACCCTGAAATATAGCTTAAATGCTATCCCTCCACATTTCACTTCAGCTCTGATGAAGATTCATCTAGACTCAAAATGTTAACTTGCTGTTTCTCCACAGATGCTGCCTGACCTTCTGAGATCTAAACATTTGTTGTCTGCAGTACAGATCCTAGCATCAGCAGTAATTTGTTCCTACAAAGTAGATAACAGTCTGGCTAGGAGGATGAATAACTGTTAATGGAAACTGTTAGTGGCTAACAATAGTGATAACAAGGCCTGGTGTGTGGGGTAGAGCACTCGGACATGGGAGTGTGCCCAGCCCCCTACCCCACACACCAGGCATTGTTATCATATAGTCTGCCATTACACATTATCTATTGTTAGCCACTAACAGTCTCCATTAACAGCTATCCACCCCCATAGCCAGATCATTACCTACTTTGTCTGTGGAACTGTTCTTCTCTGTCTTTGGGCTCCTCCTTACCCACTCACCCTCTCCTTTCCCCCCCCCCCCCCATTCTGTCTAATGCAGGAAAACTGTCATTTTCCAGCTACCATCAGTTCTGAGGAAGGGTCACTGGACACAAAATGTTAACTTTGATTTCCCTGCACAGATGCTGCCAGACCTGCTGAGCTTTTCCAGCAACTTCTGCTTTTGTTTCTGATTTACAGCATCTGCTGTTCTTTCAGTTTTGTATAGAGACATTTTTCATGGAGCAGAGGATGTTGAGGTCTTATAGAGGTTTGTAAAATCATAAGGTGAATGGCAAAGGTGTTTTCCTTAAGGTGGGGGAGTTCAAAACTGGAGGGTATGTTTTTAAAGTGAAAGGAGCAACATTTAAAAAAACTTTAAGGGCAACATTTTTACAGAGTGGTTAGTGTGTGGAATAGACTGTCAGAGGAAGTGGTGGATGTGGGTACATTACAACATTTAAAAGACCTTTGGACAAATACATGAACAGGAAAAGCTAGGAGGGATATGGGCCAAATGCAAGTGGGTAGGATTAGTTTAGTTTGGGAACATAGTCGTTGTGGACTGGTTGGGCCGAAGGTTCTGTTTCCATGCTGTAAAATTCCATGACTGTATAACTCCAGTCAGAGAATTAGTACTGGGCTGACAATTAGAGAATTAATGCTCAGTTAACTAGGGGCGGCATGGTGGCTCAGTGGTTCGCACTGCAGCCTTGCAGCATTCGGGATTACATTCCCTACAGTGTGAAAACAGGCCCTTCGGCCCAACAAGTCCACACCAACCCTCCAAAGAGTAACCCACCCAGACTCATTTCTCTCTGACTAGTGTATCTAACACTACAGGCAATTTAGAATGGCCAGTTCACCTGACCTACACATCTATGGACTGTGGGAGAAAACCGGAGCACCCGGAGGACACCCATGCAGACACGGGGAGAATGTGCAAACTCCTGAGTTTGGTTCCATGCATGGGACACTGTGTGGAGTTTAGAGATGAGAATGTGGTGCAGGAAAAGCACAGCAGGTCAGGCAGCATCCGAGGAGCAGGAAAATTCGATGTTTCGGGCAAAAGCCCTTCATCAGGAATGAGATTGGATACTGCCTGACTTGCTGTGCTTTTCCAGCACCACACTCTCAACTCTAATCACCAGCATCCGCAGTCCTCACTTTCACCACTATGTGGAGTTTGCACATTCTCCCTGTGTCTGTGTGGGTTTCTTCCAGGTGCTCCAGTTTCCTCCCACAATCCAAAGATGTGCAGGTTAGGTGAATTGGCCATGCTAAATTGCCCGTAGTGTTCAGGATGTATAGGTTTGATGGATTAGTCAGGGGTAAATGTAGAGTAATGGGTTTAGATGGCAGACTCTTTGGAGGATTGGTGTAGACTTGTTGGGCTGAAGGGTCTGTTTCCACACTGTAGGGATTCTAAATTCTAAGTTGCCCATAATCCCCAGGGATGGGTGGATTAGCCATGAGTAATGCAGGGTTACAGAGATGGGGTGAGTCTGGATGGGATGCTCTTCAGAGGGTTGGTGTGGACTCAGTGGGCTGAATGGCCTGCTTCCACACCATAGGGATTCCATGAATTCCATGGCACTGGGCTGATTGCAGTCATAGGATTCAGACTAGACTATCGATAGAGTATTGATATTGGGCTAACTCAGTCAGAAGGATTAATACTGAACTTAGTCAAGTTAGAGAATTGATACTATGTTGGCTTCAGTCACTATCACTGGGATTTGTATTTCCAGATTTATTAATTGATTTTAAATTCCATCACCTGCTAAGGTGGGATTAGAATCTTTGACTCCAAAGCATTGGTCGAGGCCTCTTGACATTACCCATGACAAAAACACCTCCCTGAAGTGGACTTTCTGAAATGCAACAAAGCTGGCACTTCACATACTTTTCTTTTAATTTTGGAATAAGATTCTTCACAATACTCATGCTAAGCTTCTGATGAAGGGCTTTTGCCCGAAACATCGATTTTCCTGCTCCTCGGATGCTGCCTGACCTGCTGTGCTTTTCCAGCACCACTCTAATCTTGACTCATGCTATGTTTCTGTCTACATGCCTTGATGAAGGGCTTTTGCCCGAAAAATCGATTCACCTGCTCTTCGGGCCTGATCTGCTGTGCTTTTCCAGCACCACACTCTCATGCTGTGGTTATACTGCCAGTGAGCCAGCAATCAGGAGAACCAAGCTATGGGGATATTGGGTAAATCCCATCATAGCGGCTGGTGCAATTTAAATTCAATTAAATAAATATGGACGTAAAATTAGACTTGGCAATGGAGACTATAAAACATTCATTGCTTGTGGTAAAATTCTAGCCGGTTCACTCATCCTCTTTAGGGAAGAAAATCTGCCACCCTTACCTGGTTTGGCCTGGATGTGACCCAAGACCCATAACAATGTAGTTGTTTTTTAATTGCCTTCTGAAAATGGACCAGCAATTCAACAGCAATGAGAGATTGATAATAAATACTGGCCTTGCGTGTGACACCCACATTCAATGAAAGAATAAAACCACAATTGCAGGAAATCTTGCTGTTCTGAAAGAGGATTCCCTGACCTGAATCCAAATCCGGTATCATCTGCAAAACCTCACAATGGGCACACAGATCGGAGGGAAGGGAATCATATTCACTTTATGCTTATTTGGAACCTTCACTCCTCCTTTCTTTGGGAACACAAAGTTAGTTCCAGCCTAGAGCAAGGAGAAAACAGAAACTGGCAGCATGAGATGATGTATAACCAAAGTATATTCCAATTGGCTGACTACTGTAAAATACTGTAGTCTAAACCACTGACCATGTTGTACACGAACAGCATATCTGATAGTCTCTTATACCCACATCCATCCAATGGGTCTGAATTCTAACAAAGTGCAAACACAGCATATCCTCTTACTGCTGAATCTGGCTGATGCTATCAGAGCCTACCAATTTCAGCAGGAAGGCACCTTGTCTGTACCTGACGCCAGTCCTAGCTACATAGTAATGATACCAACTCAATTTCCTCTTTGTTTTTTACCTTACTTTTAAGCACTAGGAGTACACATTACATTGCAATCATGACAATATCTGCTTGCATTTGGATGACAATTTTAACAGCGGGTTTATACTGCTTGGATTGGGAGCCTCTGGCCATGGTCGGCTTACCTTCTGGATGGCATTAGCTTGCAGGCCTTGAGATTGGAAAACTTATTTAACAGAAGATCAGGTGGAAATTTCTATCCTGACAGACCTTAGGGTCGAAGTAATTGAAGGCACGGTCACCAATGTTGCAGTGGTGGAAGTTGAGCATTTTTACTCTTATCATTTTAAGGGATGTCAGTGTTGCTGGCTAGGCCAGCATTTACTGCCCTGCCCTAATTACCCTGGGGAAGGTCGTGATGAGCTGCCTTTTTGAAATGCTTCAGTCTTTGGGGTGTTGATTCACCTATAGTACTGTTAGGAAAGGATTTCCAGGGTTTTAACACAGTAACAGTGGAGGAACAGTGTTAAATTTCCAAGTCACAATGGCATATGGTTTGGAAATGGGTTTGGAATATTCTGTGGGAGGAGGCTTGGTGATGTAACTGCATGACATATTGATAAGAGTTTGTCCTGCTGTCACTATGGGTATATGGTGAAGGGAATGAGTATTGAAGATTATGGATGCATTGCCAATCAAATGGACTGCAACTGCAGGATAATATTGAGTTTATTGAGTGCTTTCGGAGCTGCACTGATCAAGACAAGTGGAGACTATGCCATCGTGTTCCTGATTATTGCCTCATTGATGTTGGGTAGGCAATGAAAAGACAGACGTTGAGCTACCCAGTACAAAACTGTTAGCTTCTGATTTGCTCTTCTGATTGGCCACAGAATATACATGACAGGTGGGGTTCAGTTTCTGGTCAATGGTCACTCCATGGTATTGATAGTGGGAGGATTATGATGACATTGAAACTCGAGATATGGTTAGATTCTCCCTTGTATTGGAATAGCTTGGCTAGGGGGTACAGCTAATTCTGGAACAGGTCTTCAGTACTATTGCTGACGGTTGTCAGTGCCCACAGCCTATGCAATCTCCGGTGCCTCCAACCATTTCTTGAAATCATACAAATGAAACAAATTGGCTGAAGATTGGAGTTTATGCCCTGGGAGCTCAGAGGAGGCTAAGATGGATCCTGCATTTGGCACTTCTGACTGAAGCTTGTTGCTTTTGCGCTGATGTTCTGGGCTCTTCCATCATTGGGGTTAGGGAGATTTGTGGATTCTCCTCCTCCAGTAGCCTTCTCCCACCTTGCATCATGTCACCACGTCACTGTATCCTATTCTATTCTCCCTTATGTGCCTATCTGGCTCCCCTTAAAATGTATCTCTTGTATTTGCTTCACTCACGTGGGGATAGGTTCTGTGTTCTCACCAAATATGTAGCTACATTGACATTTTATAACGGTGCTCATATTCCCTCTTTATGTCAATTTATGTTCTGAATTGTTTTAAACTTTTACCTATTTCATAGTCAATATCAGTGTCCTGAAGCTTTTTCCACAGTTGTTCTCTACCTCTGACAGGCAGAGTGTTCCTGTTGATCATCTGCCAAGGTTTAGTCCATGAGATAAAGAACACCATCAGTGTGAGTGATCATACACAGAGACCTGAGACAGGGATCTCCTCACCTCAGTGTGTCCCTGGTTTAAATGGCAGTCATGGCTTAATCAAGGCTGCAGTTATTTGGTCACTGAAATCAAATTAGCATTTTTAAGACGATACAGCGCTACAAAAGTGTCTTCCTGCAAGTTCTTTCAAGTAGACTCTACCCATTGTGAAATATTCAGTCCTGTTTTGTCAACTAATAGCACCAGTAGGCAGCAAATTCGGAATCTCAGTCCAGTTTCCTTAAACTCCAGCCTAGTAACAACCTTGAGTTATGTTCAATGTTGTACACTAGATTCTGCAAAGGTTGTATCAGGTAAGTTGGAAGTATGGAGTAACTTTACATTCAAATTATCTGCACCTCAAAATGAAAATTGCCTTTCTTTCAGATTTATCATTCCACATGTTATTTCACAACCTAGGGAACAATAACTTGCATTTATAAAGTGCCTTTAACATAGTAAAAGGTCTCAACAGGCAGGTAGGCAGGCACACTTTAATCTTTGAATGAATTATTCATGTGCTGTCCACTTGGATCTCTTTGTCAGAATGGCGAAAATGAAGGCCCAGCAATTTTGATAACCATTGGAACAAATTCGACCAAAAGGAATCCCTCCCCCCATGGAATTTTAGCCCACTTACCCATTGACAATGTTTGCTCCAAAATTCCAAGTCTGATCTGATGTCCATTGGTCGAAACTAGGGAGAAAGCCGCTCAGAGCCAATGTAGCAAGGCAAGCTAAGCCAAGGCCCTTCTTTCCAACACTTGCTGCCTTATTGTAGGAGTCATGTTTATTAAAGGTCCCAAAGTCACTTTGACAGGGGCTGAAGAAAGTCAAATGTGGGATGAAGAGGTAGAGTGCCAGCTGAGTAGATAAGGGGGTAAGGTACCACGTAGGTAAAAGGATAGAGTGCTAGATGGGTGAGGAGGTAGTGCCCAAGGTGTGCCATTCTTGAGTAAAATGAGTTCTTTGGATGTGTGGGGGAGTTGGGTCAGGGTGAGGGTGGGGTGATGGGCTAGATATGGGGATGATGAAGAGGGAGCTGTCTGCCCTTTGCTGAGTGTCAGGTAGTGTCCGGGCAGGGAGGGGGATGTTTGATGTCTCATGTGGACGTGGGGTTGGGTGAAGAGATGTTGGTGTCAGGTCCAGTACGATCAGGCTGGGTAACTTTGGATCAAGGCAGACCACACATCTGATAGGGTCAGGTTAAAGTGAGGGTTGATCTCAGGTCTAATGGGGTCAGGTCATGGTGGCACCGGCAGGGTTAGGTCTGGCAGAAGGGGGTGGTTGGGGGAGTGGAGTGAGTGGTAGGTCAATGGTCCTGTTTAATAGTTACTCAGGAGTTTGAGTCGATTTAAACTCTCTTGGATAATCAGTCGTCTTCCTTTCTCTTGACTCCTTCCTGTGATGGAGAGGTTGCAGGGTGATCTAGCGGTTGCTATCCATCCTGAACTGCCCTGAAGTGAAGTGGCATTCTGGACATTTCAAAGGGCAGTTCAGAGTCAACCGCATTGCCGTGGGTCTAGAATCACATGTAGGCCAGAACAAGTACGGATGGCAGATTTCCTTTTCAGTATAAATACAATGGGACCCTCTGAAGCATCCAAATTTAGGGGGAATCACAGAAGATTCTAGATGCAGGGGGGAATTACTTACTGGGAAATATAACTTATCAAGCAACTCCCTTGGAGTCAGCTATGTTGAGAATTCTACATGATCCCAACATGGTTATTCTAGCCTGTTACAGAAATCTGACCACTGGAATTTTGGGACTGTTGTGGTTGGAGTGGACAGCATTTCTCATCACATTTCCATGTCAGAGACATCTAAGACTTGATTCTAAATCTGACAGGTGACGCAACCCTTGGGAAACAGCGAAGAAGACAGAAATGGCTTCAGCAGGACACAGACCATTGAAATGGACAGACACTGGAAGTTTAAGTGTGTTTAAAAGTGAATTTATACTGAAGCGAAGCAATGCCATTTTAACATGAATGTGCAGGAACAGAGAGACATGGAAGTTCACATGCAGAAACATGGAAGATATGCAGATGCGTGGACAAGGCTGCGACAAAACATTTAGCTTTGTACATAGCATACTAAAGCACAATAGAATTGAAATCATGTCAAACATTTCTAAAGCACTGGTTATGTCGCAGCTGGAGTATTGTGCTCAGTTCTATACGGTGTTGGGGAGAATGGAGAAGAGATTAAAAGGAACGTTAGCAGGAATGAAGGAATTCTGTTTTGGTGAGAGATAGGGGCTGCTCTGTGGCATTTTGTTCAATTTCCTTTCATTGCATGTAGCCTATTCATTTCAACATACAGATATCTGTATGTCATATACAGATGATAAGACAGGTGTTTGGTTGTTGTGAGGGTTCACTGCTGTCAAGCAAAGGAGCTGAAGGGAACATTTAACATAAGTGTTCAGAATCCAAAGGTGGAGTAAATGAGACAAAACAGCGGAAAGAACAGTAACTGTCAAGTAAGAGTAATGATCCATTTACTCTGAATACAGCTACATTGAGCATGTGTACAAGGGAGTTGCGTCTTATTGATGACAAATCACATGGAACTGGCGCCCGTGGCTGTTGGTGTCTGGGTTAATTGACCCCGACTTCCCATCTGTGTATAGCTACAGTCAATAAAACATGTTGCTGTTCCCTCACAAAAGTGCAGATCTCCCATTACTGCGAAAGGCAGAGGACAAAGATTCAAGGTAATTGGCAAAAGAGCCAGGCGGAGGCTGGTAAAATTTACAACATTTAAAAGGCATTAGGATGGGTATGTGGGTTTAGAGGGATATGGGCCAAGTGCTGGTAAATGGGACTAGATTAATTTAGAATATCTGGTCAGCATGGACGAGTTGGACCAAAGGGTCTGTTTCCAATGACTCTATGAGAAGAGGTAAGTTGTTTTATACACAGTCGGGTTATGATATCTGGAGTGCTCCTGATAGAAGCTGCTGAAATGGAAACACATTAAAAGGGTGTTGGATAGATGTCTGTTAGGAAGAAAATAGCAGTTACAATCAGATTTAGCAAGAAATAAGGTATTCCCAAGAGTTTCTGACTGGGATATGGACAGCACCAGCAAGGCTGCATTTATTTCCTATTTCCCCAAGGCAATGCTAGCATTCTCCCAAAATCAGTTATAATTTTGCACCGTCCTGATAATGATAAGTGAAGAATGCCAGGGGTTGTTTACAGCAACCACTTGGAAGTACAGTCCAGCCAACCGGCTCCTGAGGGACCAACAGTGTACTGGTTGATTAAATATTCCAGATAATAAAAAGATCCACCTGATCAATGTAAAAACAAACAGTAAGCAATAGAAACGTCATGCACGGGGTATACACATCATTGTTATTCATTATTAACAGCATAAATCAGTAAAATAATAATGCAACTTTGCCTTAAATACAAATTATCACCAGAGAGCCTCACATCCTCAATTGGTCATTCAGATGTGATGGAGGTGAATTGAATTGAATTGAGTTGAATTCATTGTCATGTGTACCAAGGCACAGTGAAAAGCTTTGTCAATAATGCAGTAAACTTCCAGCATTTCAGACTTTTTCTCGCCAATTTATCAAGAGTGTCAGTTAAAACCAAGTTTGTTATAATATATGACAATGTTAAAATCCTATAATGCTAACCTTCAGGCCTATGTTAAAAGTCAGAGCAAATTAGCTGACACTGACATTTTTTTTAAAATATGAGACCAATTCTTCACATATTAGCAGGTAAGGAGTTGTAAATGCCTTGTCAACATACAGCACCTTTGATATTCCCAATGCGTAGTTCCATTGAGTTTTTGCACTGTCTTATGTATATTCATCATGTTTGTTAACAATACAAAAGGATACTTTACCTCTCAAAAGGGAACCCTTCTTCTCCAAAGAATTATTGACCTCCCCCAAAGATGTCCAGGGACTATATCTGAAAGAATACCATATCTCCAGGGAGAGCATGGTGGCTCACAGCACCAGGGATCTGGGTTCAATACCAGCCTTGGGTGACTTTCTGTGTGGAATTTGCATGTTTTCCCTGTGTCCATGTGAGTTTCCTCCCACAGTCCAAAGACATATAGGCTAGGTGGATTAGTCATGGGAAATGCAGGATTATGGGTAGGGGGTTGGGATGCTCTTTGCAGGTTTGGAGTGGACTAAATGGTCCGCTTCCACACTGTAGGGATTTTATGATATACCACCTCATCAGAGAACTCTTGTAGTTTTAGATATGTTTCAATTAGGTCTAAAGTACAAAAGTCATATTTCAGATATTCCATGAATGAAAAACTGATCAACCTGAGGCAGCAGCACTTTATATTTCTTGCTGTCTTGATGAACCATTGTTGTGCACATTGGTAACTCGCATTGACCCACATTATGGAAATGATAAGTGCTACATTCAAGTGCAGGTCTTCCAGATTTGGGCCTCTGGAGTGACTTTCATAATGATCTAGAATCTCTTTGTCTTTACAATATGGAAAGGTACAATTAGCATCGGACTATAAGTGGCTGAGATGGAACCAGTCCCTTAAGATGAAAGTAAGTCACCACTATCACATTGCGGATCTGATGATTACATTAATGTTTCTACTTCTTCCAAGACTAATGTGTTTCTTAATGCCATAGACTGAAAGCCATTTTAAGAAGAAGTTTGAGATGCCCCTGTTAACCCAGAGATGGGGTGTTGCTGTAATTGATTTTGCTAGTCTATAGCTGAATGAGTTGGAAAGCATAAAGTAACTCTGAAACAAGCCTGCACTTTAAGCAGAGAAAATACTGACTCTCATTCATTGTGCAAATTGGAGGTTTGAAGACCAAATTCATGTTGAGTTGGAACTTGTTGGAACAGAGTCATGGTGAAAGTAGTATAAAGGAAAAGATAAGACCATTAGGGGCTAACCACATCAGATTGTTTCCAGGAAATTGAAAATACCTAAGACACTAACATAATGGGTTTATTAAAAGCAGTAAAGTCAGCTGCACAATCCGTTTGGTGCTTTGAATATACCTTGGCTAAGAAGTGTGAATGGTATTTAATTAAGTGATTTGTATTTAGTGATTGATGCAATAAAAAGAAGATAAAATGCTGACCTGATATTCTTCTTCCTAATAACTGGAATTTTGAATTCCACTCTGAATGGCTTTTAGTCTCCATGGAGATGGTAACAAGGACAGTGGAAGATGAAAGCTCAGCCAGGATGGTATTAGTTCAGATTAAAGGTCAACAGCCTGACATGTAGGATCTGTTTTAGTCTCTGCATAAATGCTGTAAAGACCTGCTAACCACAGCATTTCTTGTTAATTTCGATTCCCAGCATTTCTGTTTGAATGACGGATACCCAACCTCTCAGAACAGCTGTGAGACTACAGATTTGTTCTCAATCCCTGGTGGTTAATAAAAACAGTGTGGGAGATTTTAACACTACAGAGTTCCATTAGTTGACTCCTGGTGGTTGCAGAGTCCACTGAACTATAGGAGATAGATGGCTTGTGATCACAGGCAGTATTCTTGCACCAGCACAGTGTGGTAATGTGGACTTCAATGTCTTGACTGCATACATATACTAGTAAAAAATGAGGTCTGCAGATGCTGGAGATCACAGCTGCAAATGTGTTGCTGGTCAAAGCACAGCAGGCCAGGCAGCATCTCAGGAATAGAGAATTCGACGTTTCGAGCATAAGCCCTTCATCAGAAGGGCTTATGCTCGAAACGTCGAATTCTCTATTCCTGAGATGCTGCCTGGCCTGCTGTGCTTTGACCAGCAACACATTTGCAGTTGCATACATATACTGTCTCTCAGTGCTGGCAAATGTCATTACTTGCTGCCCTGTCGGTTTTTTCCCCCACTGTGCTGAGCCCAAGATTTCTTGACATTCAATGCCATTACCATCACTAAAATCCCCCACTATCAACATCCTGGGGGTTTCCATTGACCACAAATTCAACTGGACTTAGCACATAAATATAGTGGCCACAAAAACAGTTCAGAGGCTTGAAATACTGCAGTGAATAACCCACATCCTCTCTCCCCAAAGCCTGTCCACCATCTACAAGACACAAGTCAAGATTGTGATGAATAATCCCCACTTGTCTGGATGAATGCAACTCCAACAACACTCAAGAGGTTTGACACCATCCAGGACAGAGCATCCTGCTTGACTGGCACCACAGCCACAAGCATTCATTCCCTTCACCACTAACACTTAGCAGCAGTAGTGGATATGATCTATAAGATGCACTGTAGAAATTGAACAAAGATCCTTGGACAGCACCTTCCAAACCCATGACTACTTCCATCAGTGCAGGAATGCTGCCTGTGATCACAAGTCATAGAGTCATAGAAATGTACAGCATGGAAACAGACCCTTCGGTCCAACCCGTCCATGCTGACCAGATATCCAACCCAATCTCGTCCCATCTGCCAGCACCCGGCCCATATCCCTCCAAACCCTTCCTATTCATATACCCATCCAAATGCCTTTTAAATGTTGCAATTGTACCAGCCTCCACCACTTCCTCTGGCAGCTCATTCCATACACGCACCACCCTCTGTGTGAAAAAGTGGCCCTTAAGGTCTCTTTTATATCTTTCCCCTCTCACCCTAAACCTATGCCCTCTAGTTCTGGACTCCCTGACCCCAGGGAAAAGACTTTGTCTATTTATGCTATCGATGCCCCTCATAATTTTGTAAACGTCTATAAGGTCACCCCTCGGTCTCTGACGCTCCAGGGAAAATGCTCCAGCCTGTTCAGCCTCTCCCTACAGCTCAAATCCTCCAACCTTGACAACATCCCTGTAAATATTTTCTGAACCCTTACAAGTTTCACAACATCTTTCCGATAGGAAGGAGACCAGAATTGCACGCAATATTCCAACAGTGGCCTAACCAATGTCCTGTACAGCCATAACATGACCTTCCAACTTCTGTACTCAATACTCTGACCAATAAAGGAAAGTATACCAAACACCTTCTTCACTATCCTATCTACCTACAACTCCACTTTCAAGGAGCTATGTATCTGCACTCGAAGGTCTTTTTGTTCAGCAACACTCTCTAGGACCTTACCATTAAGTGTATAAGTCCTGCTAAGATTTGCTTTCCCAAAATGCAGCACCTTGCATTTATCTGAATTAAACTCTATCTGCCACTTCTCAGCCCATTGGCCCATCTGGTCCAGATCCTGTTGTAATCTGAGGTAACCCTCTTTGCTGTCCACGACACCTCCAATTTTGGTGTCATCTGCAAACTTACTAACTGTACCTCTTATGCTCACATCCAAATCATTTATGTAACTCTCAAAAAATAGAGGGCCTAGCACCGATCCTTGGGGAATGCCACTGGTCACAGGCTTCCAGTCTGAAAAACAACCCTCCACCACCACCCTCTGTCTTCTACCTTTGAGCCAGTCCTGTAACAAATGGCTAGTTCTCCCTGTATTCCATAAGATCTAATCTTGCTAACCAGTCTCCCATGGGGAACCTTGTCGAACGCCTTACTGTAGTCCATATAGATCACATCTACTGCTCTGCCCTCATTAATCCTCTTTGTTACTTCTTCAAAAATCTCTATCAAGTTTGTGAGACATGATTTCCCACGCACAAAGCCATGTTGACTATCTCTAATCAGTCCTTGCCTTTCCAAATACATGTACATCCTGTCCCTCAGGATTCCTTCCAACAACTTGCCAACCACTGAGGTCAGGTTCACTGGTCTATAGTTCCCTGGCTTGTCTTTACCGCCCTTCTTAAACAGTGGCACCACGTTTGCCAACCTCCAGTCTTCTGGCACCTCACCTGTGACTATCAATGATACAAATATCTCAGTAAGAGGTCCAGCAATCACTTCTCTAGCTTCCCACAGAGTTCTCGGGTACGCCTGATCAGGTCTAGGGGATTTATCCACCTTTACCCGTTTCAAGACATCCAGCACTTCCTCCTCTGTAATCTGGACATTTTGCAAGATGTCACCATCTGTTTCCCTAGAGTCTATATTTTCCATATCCTTTTCCACAGTAAATACTGATGCAAAATATTCATTTAGTATCTCCACCATTTTTTGTGGCTCCACACAAAGGCCGCCTTGCTGATCTTTGAGGGGCACTATTGTCTCCCTAGTTACCCTTTTGTCCTTAATATATTTGTAAAACCCATTTGGATTCTCCTTAATTCTATTTGCCAAAGCTATCTCATATCCCCTTTTTGCCCTCCTGATTTCCCTCTTAAGTATACTCCTACTGCCTTTATACTCTTCTAAGGATTCACTCGATCTATCCTGTCTATACATGACATATGCTTCCTTCTTTTTCTTAACCAAGCCCTCAATTTCTTTAGTCATTCAGCATTCCCTATACCTACCAGCCTTTCCTTTCACCCTGACAGGAATATACTCTCTCTGAATTCTTGTTATCTCATTTCTGAAGGCTTCCCATTTTCCAGCTGTCCCTTTACCTGCGAACATCTGCCTTCAATCAGCTTTCGAAAGTTCTTACCTAATACTGTCAAAATTGGCCTTTCTCTAATTTGGTCATCCAGTTCCTATAGGTCAGTGGACTCTGTGGCCCCAAGGAGTCAACTACTGGAACTCTACGGTGTTAAAATCTCTTATGGACCAGACCAGACATCCCCAAAATATAGCCAGGAGATAGCCTAGATCTGACTATTATATTTACTTAAAAGCAGTGTGAGGTGTTGAATTTTGATTGGTTCACCAGTAGGCTTTCATCAAAACACACTTACAACACAATTAAAATACAAATGAAAAGAAGAACTCAACTTTAACTCTATTGAAAGATTTAACAAGAAAGTATATGAATCACCCACTAATCATCAAGTCTTCCAAAATTGGCAGCATCCCATAAACATCCCCCTTGGCAAGACAGTTTTATTCTCATGTGCTGTCTTCTCTCCAACAGACAGAGATAAAGCTCCAGCTGTTAGCTCCGCAGCAGCAGAAATCTTCTGACTAACCGAAAGCAAAAGTAAAAACCTTCCTGGGTTTGTGTGATTCCCTGACCCCGCCCACTCATTATTCTTTTGTCCTCAAAAAGAAAGGACTCCCAAAGAGATATCCAAGCTGTTTATCAACTGCCTGTGTGAAGGAGACATTTTGGCACCACTGTGATAACAAATCTCTCTGCAAGACAAACAGGACAGAACATCTCTCTTAAAGGCATTGTACCATCACATCACATCACCCATGTTGTTTTTTTTAAGTATTTTTATTGAAAGAGTTTTCTTTAGAAAATTAGATAGTTATAAAAACATAAAAATATAGCTTCATAACATCAAAAACAATAAACCAACTACTATACTACTCTACAAAACAAATCAAAACTACACTTATTATAAAACAATCAATAGATAAATAACGCCACTCGGCGCAACAAGGCCATAGCTCTCAATCTTCAACAGCATCAATTATTAAACCCACATTTCTTGAAACTTGCCTTAGGTTTATCAGACCAAACTATCATGGCTAGACAAAAGCCCTAAACAAAATAGCTGACCGGAGACCTGGGAGTATGAAAAGATGTTTTAGACATATTACCCTCCATCTGCCTCATTGCCCTCCATGCTTCGACAGTTTTCGTAACTATTGGATTATGGCAGGTTGGTAAGTGGACATTTTGTCTGGGAGACCTCAACGTCCAACCTCCTCGATGCTGACTCTCCACAGGCCCACTTACAAAAGATAGAAGGGAGCTCAGTTGAAATCTTCCAATGCCTGGGAAGTCCACCCCCCACAATCACCGGGGCAACTGCAGTTTCACAAGCTTAATAAGGGGATGCTTATAATGCCAAATAAAAGAACTAAACCAGCCATTTAGTTTCTGAAATGTTTGCCTAGGCAAGGGCAAAGGGAGCATCTGCAAAGGGTACACTATGCGAGGAAAAACTTTCATTTTGATGTTCTCAACACAACCATGATATTGGAAGTGCCACCCATCTTTGAAGGTCTTGTTTAATCTTGTCAAAGAAATGAACAAACCTAGCCTTGAATAACTGATCAAAGCTAGGGGTGGCAGAGAAGCCCAAGCAAAGGAAGCTTCCCTTTGCCCAGTTAAAGGGGACCCACCTTCCATGCCGGGCATTCCCCTAAGATTCCACCCCCTCCCCCCCCACACCGACTCCCCCCCGTATAGGCAAAACCTCTGACTTTGAAAAATGGATCTTGTAACCTGAGAAAGAACCAAATGAATTAACACACCGCATCAAACAGGACACCAAGACTGCTGGGTTAGAGAGAAAAATAAGAACATCAATTGTAACATTTAAAAGGCATCTGGATGGGGATACGAATAGGAAGGGTTTGGAGGGATATGGGCCGGGTGCTGGCAGGTGGGGCTAGATTGGGTTGGGATATCTGGTTGGCATGGATGGGTTGGACTGAAGAGTCTGTTTCCGTGCAGTAAATCTCTAAGACTCTATGACTCTATCATCCGCAGTATGTTTACAAATTCTTTATAAAACTCACTAGGAAGATCATCAGGGCCGGGCGCCTTTCCACTTTGAAGTTGCCTCACCCCCACCTCCTGTACTTCCTGTTAATGGAGCACTAAGGAGAGATACCTCCTCAGCAGACACCCCCAGAAGATCCAAGTTCCTAAAAAAAAGACTCCATTTTATCCTGTTTATCCTGACAACATTCAGACTGACACAGTCAGGATAGAACCTCCAAAATGCCTCATTGATCTTTTTAGCATTACAAGTAAGTGTCCCATTCCCTTCCTTAATAGAAGCAATAGATTGGGAGGTAGTCTTCTTCCTAACCAGATATGTCAAATATTTACCCGGCCTATCACCGTGCTCAAACAAGCTTTGCTTCACAAAGGAAAGTTCCTTCCTGGCTCTAAGCAGGGAGTTTAAGGTAGATCGGAGAGCTGTCATCCGCTGCAGCTTAGTCACTGACGGTCTGCTGTAATATGCCGTCTCAGCTGCCTTCAGTCGTGCCCTGAGCAGATGCTGCTGCTCTTCCTTCCATCACTTCTGACTGGCCGAGTCTGAGATAATTATCCCCCGAGCATAGGCCTGAGCATTCTCCCAAAGAACGGATGGATTACTAGCTGTACCCGAGGTCAAAAATGTTTCAAATTCCCTACAAACGTACTCAACGAATTTGCTGGATGAAGGGATCCATTCGCCAGTACCGTGAGCTCATTACCTTACCCTGAATTTTGACCACTAAATATACTGCTGCATGATCAGACATGGCAATATTCCCAACTGAACAAGATACCACCGAATCTCGAAGATTACAAACCTGTGTATACAGAAAACCGACAAACACTGACTAAATACTCAACTACACCAGCAACCATCCCAACACACACAAACGAAGCTGTATCAGAACACTATTCCAACGAGCCACCACACACTGCAGCACAGATGAACTTCGGAAAACAAAGGAGAACCACCTATACATGTTCAAGAAGAACGGATACTCAAATAATACAGTGCGCAGATTCCTCAAGAACAAACCACGACAAGCAGACAAAACACAGCCAGAAACCCTAACCATCTTACCATATATCAAAGAAGTTTCAGAAATGACAGCCAGACTACTGAGACCCTCGGAATCCTCGTAGCACACAAACCTACCAACACTCTCAAACAAAAATTAACAAACTTAAAAGACCCAGTAAAACCCATGGACAAAACCAACGTCATCTATAAAATTCCATGCAAAGACTGCCATAAACACTACGTAGGACAAACAGGAAGAAAGTTAGCCACCAGGATACACAACACCAGATAGCCACAAAAAGACACGACCCTCTCTCCCTCATAGCACTACACATGGATGAAAAAACCCACCATTTCGACTGGGACAACACATCTATCCTGGGACAGGCTAAGCAAAGACATGCCAGAGAATTCCTAGAGGCCTGGCACTCCAACCACAATGCCATAAACAAACACATAGATCTAGATGCCATCTATCAACCCCTCAGAAAACGAACAGGAAATGATATCACCACAAACCCCAGGAACCCCATCCTGGAGAAAGATATAAATAGAAAGCAGGAGACAACAGCTTCACTTCACTTGGAGGTCCCCACTGATGATGTTACCTAGCCAGGTAATGAAACGTCTGGATCTCAAACCTACAGCTCAGCAAGCAAAACTACCCCTGAATCTAGAAGAGCTGTGGGAGTGAAGAAAATATCAATCCTAGTATGCCATTTATAAAGATTGGAAAATAATGTAAAGTCCCTGTCCATAGGGTGTAAATCTCTGTAAACTTCTACCAACCCCAGTTCCACACATAGATTACCCGACTGTTCAGGTTGTGGAGAAAACTTTGGGGGAGCCTATGGGCATTCTATCCAGCACAGGATCCATAAGGCAATTAAAGTCTCACCCCCCCCCCCCCCCATAATAATATGCCGTGACGCCAAGGCCATCAGCTTAGATAGTGCATCAGTCAGAAATTTAAGAGGATGGGCCGGAGGACAGTGGACCTTCAAAATACCATATTCCCCGCCATGTATGAGGGCCTTAAAACTAACAAACCGGTCATATTCATCTTTAACACAATCTATTAAATTAAATGGGAGACCCTTCCGGATGTGTATGACCAACCCCTGCTGTTAGTGTTAAAGGATGAGAAAAACACCCAATCAAACCCACCCTGCTGTAACTTCAAGTGTTCCTTGTCATTAAGGTGAGTCAAAAGTGAGGTCTGCAGATGCTGGAGATCAGAGCTGAAAATGTGTTGCTGGTTAAAGCACAGCAGGTCAGGCAGCATCCAAGGAACAGGAAATTCGACGTTTCGGGCATAAGCCCTTCATCTGATTCCTGATGAAGGGCTCTGGCCCGAAACGTCGAATTTCCTGTTCCTTGGATGCTGCCTAACCTGCTGTGCTTTAACCAGCAACACATTTTCAGCATTAAGGTGAGTCTCCTACAACAGGGCAACATCCAGCCTCTCCTTTTGAGGCTAGACAGCACTTTTTTTCCTTTTAATGGCGAATGAGTCCCTCTGATATTCCAGGTGTAGCATTTAAGAACCCTGCCAACCATGATACTTTACAATCACCTTGGACCTGCTGATCATATACAAGACTCGTGGAATCTATTTACGAAAAACCAAAAAACTAAACTAACTACAAAACACAAACGACACTTAACGGGGGACTCTACCCCCCTGCCCATAGAGCGCGCCTACACCTCCTATACACACCTCCGTCCCCCCATCTAGCTCGATTCTCACTCCAGACCCAAGCAATAGAAAGAAACAGACAAAATAATGAACACTTTGTCCACCTCCAACTATATACCAACACCAATCCTAATCTGAGAAAAAAACAGCAGCTTCTTTCAGAAAAGGATAACATTACAAGAAACATAGCAAAAAAAGACAAATATAATTGTCCATGTCTATAACTTATTCCAAATTATTTTAAAGTGTCCAAGAAACTTTTCATTTGCTCCGAGGAGTCAAATGACCGTGCTGACGTCTCATGTGTAATATGAAGCATTGCTGAGTATCACATCAAATATTGAATACCAAGGTCCCTTAACATCCTCTTGACCTCATCAAACAATTTCGTTTTACGGATCACCGCCACAGGAAAGTTCTGGAAAAACATTATCTTAGCTCCCTGATAAGTGATCTTTTCCCATCCTTCTAGAAGATTCCAGGACTCTCTGCTTGTCCCTGTAGCTTTGAAATTGTACCAGGACTGGGTGGGGGTGTTGATCCAGACTGGATCTGTGCACTATGACCTGGTGAGCTCTGTCAACCTTCACCCGGTCCGCATTGGCATCCCAGCCAAGAAACTGGGGCGGCCTGTCTTCAAACAAACTTGCTGCTGCCCACCTTCTACTCCCTCCGGCAGCCCAACGACCCGGATATGTTTCCTCCTACCTCGATTTTCCAGATCATCGGCCTGTGCAGTCAAGGCCCGAACCTGTTTCTCAAGGGCTTGGATCCACCCTGCCGAGGACTCGAACTCAGTCTCCAATGCTCGACCTCTTCAACTCGCTTCCTGAGCCCTTCCAACTCTCATGCTCTGGTAGCACAACCGAAACTGGCTCCAGCTGAGCATGATTGCCTTTCATCAATGGGGAGAAAGTGAGGTCTGCAGATGCTGGAGATCAGAGCTGAAAATGTGTTGCTGGAAAAGTGCAACATGTCAGGCAGCATCCAAGGAGCAGGAGATTCGATGTTTCTGGCATAAGCCCTTCTTCAGGAATGGCTTCTGTCTTTCATCAACTCCTTGATCATCCCTCTGATCGCCATGAGTTCTTCCGCGACATTCTGCTGTGCAGGTACCTCTTTCTCGGCAGCTGAGGGAGCTGCAGCTGCGTCCGCAGTCGCAGGCCTGCCCAATGGCTTTGGCGAGTGTCTGTGTGTGTTGGGATTTGGTTGTGTGCTTCCCTTTTGTCATCCTCGCTCGCTCATAAAGAATTTACAGTAGAACCTCAACTATCTGAACGTCAACCATCTGAATCCTGGACCACCTGAACAAGATCCCAAGGTCCTGCAAAAAATGGCATTAGGCAACTCAGCATTCAGTTATCAGGTAAACGCCATTATAGCGTGCGTTACTGGATAGCTGAGAGATGTTAGATAACCGGCCCTCAAACTATCGCTAGTTTATGATAGATCAGCTCTTGGCAAACCAACATTATGGCTTACAATGCTAGATAATTGGGAAATGCTTGAACAACCAGCACTCATAAATGAACACTCGTTTCAGGCCTCCCGAATGATCGACCATCCAAAAACAGTCCCTGCCTGTTTCATTTGGGCACTCGAAGCTTCACCACAAATGGATTTAAACAACTGTTTAACGTCAATTTTCTCCAGCAAAAAGGTCAGGTGGGGAGACAGGGGTAAAAATATCCCTACTGCTGGGCTAGGATGCAGAGCTTAGCAAGACAGAGCTGCTCAGACCACCGCACTCTTGGATTCCCCCTGTTTTCAATAGCCTCCGGGAGATTGAGAGTAAATCCGTAATCTCCCAGCTATTCTGAGGGATTTGGTCTCTCTCGTTCAAACACAAATGCCAGCAATTGAATAGAACAACAGGTGCTTTGGTTAGCAGGTCTTCCATAGCTATTTCATAGAATCCCCACAGTGAGGAAACACCCATTCAGCCCAACAAGTCCACACCCACTCTCTCAACAGCAATCCACCCAGACCCAGTCCCCTACCGTATTAATCTATATTTACCCATGACAAATACACCTAACCTACATATTCCTGAACACTAGTGACAATTTAGCAAGGCCAATTCACCTAACCTGCACATCATTGGAGTGTGGGAGGAAACCGGAGCACCCGGAGGAAACCCAGTCAGACATGGGGAAATGTATAAAAACTGACGCACGGGGCTGGAATTGAACCCAAGTTTCTGGCACTGTGAGGCAGCACTGCTAACCATTGAGACTACAACAGATTCCACAAGGAAAAGGACAGCAGATACATGGGAACACCGATGTCTGCAAGTTTCCCTCCAAGACACTCACCACCCTGACTTGGAATTGTATCACAGCTCCTTCACTGTCCCAAGTCAGATGCTTGGAATTCCCTACCTAATTTAAAAATCTCACAGCGCCAGGTTATAGTCCAACAGTTTTATTTGAAAGTACAAGCTTTTGGAACACTGCTCCTTCATCAGGTAGCTATCTGATTTTTAACTTTGTCCATCCCAGTCCAACACTGGCACCTCCACATCATCCCTACCTAAGGGCATTGTGGGTCTACCTACAGCACAGGGACTACAGCCATTCAAGACACCTAACTCATCGCCACCTTCTCAGGCCTGCATCCCGTGGAGGAATAAATAAAGTTTGCAAAGCTTACCTGCCTTTAGGTGGAGATTTGAGGGATAAAAAGAGAAAACAATGAACCAGCCCAAACCCACTCAACCAGAGAATAAAGTTACTACTGGAGCAAGTGATTAACTCAAGAGCAACTGGTTGAACTTGCCCCTTCCAGTCTGGAACATCCACAAACACCAGTGGAGGACCCAGAAAGCAGTAGCAGCTCCTCGGATTAGTACAGCTACTTACATATTTAGCCAGACTAATAGCTAGCTCTTAACACAGCTCAAGAAACCAACCCCCTCCCCATCACTACCCCCCCCCCCAACCCCAAACAAAAACAGCTTCACTGAGCATGAATTTAGAAATGATAGGTCAAAGGTCAATCAATAACATTATAACGCTTGGAGGAAAGAAATTCTCCAGGAATACCTTTGCTGTGAGGTGCCAACCCTAACTGGAATAGTCCAGCCCGGAACTCACAAAACCATGGAACAGGCTGAGATAGGGTGAGATCTGAAACCAAAGTAACCCGGATACAGGCCATCTAACATAAAGGCAGAGGATGGGGCTGCAAACACTTAGCAACATCCATGGAGAGAAACAGAATTGATACTTTAGGTCTCGGTGGTTTTTGCATTTTCGATTTTGTCATAAACTGGCTTACAATTGAGACAGTGACACTGCACAGCCACTCATCTATTTTAAATGTCAACTGCTTTTTCACAAAGTCCAGGGTAATTGTGGAGTCAACAAACTGAATCCTGAACGCAGGCTAATTTCACACCTACATGGAGCATTGTCTCCCTCTGCTGGCCAAATCAGTGTATGGCCAGTAACAGTGAGTCAGGGGAGATTTAATGAAGCATTGCCCACCAACCTCTCTCTACAAAGATACCCAGTGAAATATTAGTAATAAGGAGATTCAACAATATTTGTTGGGTCTGATTTCATGTCACTACAAAATCATGAGAATGGATGATAAGACTGTTTATTGTTCACAAGATTCCCAGTAGCCATTTCAGGGTGCAGACTAAGAAGGGAACTGAAATAACATACAAAGGTTAACAACAGAGAATTAATAAAATAAATTGCTTAAGATGAGGAGAAACAAAAATGAATAAATGAGTGAAAATGTTCAAATCAAATTTGTAGTTTAACTTTCACTCAAAGAGTAATATGATTTGTCTGTTAGCATGGAATTATATTTCACAACTGATAGACCTCTGGGTAATCCAAATGGAGGGCAGGAAAAATTTCTGGCTGTAAGAGCTGCTCCTTTTTTTGAGGTATTTTAGGTGCTGGATGTGATTTCCTCGAATTCCTGGAGCAGCAATTACTGTTTTATGTGCGGTTGCACTGTTTTGGAACTTTGGAAAAAAAAGTCAAAACAACAGCAGTTTTAAAAGGGAGAAGAGCAGACAAAGGAAGCACATGGTGAGGACAGTGCAGGAGAGAGAGAGAGAGAGAATGAACGAATGAACGAACGAACGAACCTGCACAGTTACTGCCTTTACTGTTTTTGAATTCATGTGTCGCTGGACATCGGAGTGCATCTGGGAAAATTAACAAACAGTGAATTTCACAACTAATCCTGGAGGAACTGGTTTGGGCGAAGTTCACAGCACAGAATCAGATAAGTTAATTGTTGTTTTAAGTCTGTCCAATAGAAAGGCTGCATCAGTGAGTACAGTGGGTTCTTTCTTGATTATATATTTTTGGAGATAAGTCTCTTGATTAAACTTAAAATATAAGCTGTAGCTATTAATTTAACCTGGGGCAGTGTTTATAGAGGAATAAGACGGTGTTAATTTCTGGGTTTGTAGATTGTGAAGGAGCAAAAAATAGCCTTTGCAGTGATATGTACTTCTTGTCAGATGTGGGAGCTTAAAGAGAGTTTAAGGTTTACTGCAGATTATATCTGCCATAAATGCTGTTGGATGTGAATCTTATCAGATTGGGTGAATCAGTTGGAGAGACAGACAGAAGTGATGAGGAAGTTGCAACAGCAACAGTATGTGATGGAGGGCAGTTATAGGAAGGGGGGAAAACCTCAGATACAGTCACATAGATGGATTAACTCCAGGAAGGGTAAGAGAGGTAGGCACCAAGGACAGGAGTCTTTTTTGGATATACCAATTTCAAACAGGTATGCTGTTTTGGTTTGTAGGAGATGATGGATTCTCAGGGTAACGTAGCACGAACAGCCAAGTTTCTGATATTGACACTGGCTCTAATGTAATGAGGGGTACGTTGGCTTCCAAGAGATTAATTGTGTTGGAGGATTCTGTAGTCTGAGGTACAGACAGACATTTCTGTGGCCAGCAGAGAAAAAGCAGAATGGTGTTTTGTTTCCCTGGTGCCAGGATCAAGGATGTCTCAGAGAGGGTGCAGAATGTTCTCACGGGGGAGAAGGGCCAGCAAGAGGTCATTGTCCTCATTGGAACCAATGATATAGGAAGGGAAAAGGTTGAGACTCTGAAGGGAGATTACTGAGAGTTAGGCAAGAACTTTAAAAGGAGGTCCTCAAGAGTAGTAATATCTGTTTACTCCCAGTGCTACGAGCTAGTGAGGGCAGGAATAGGAGGATAGAGCAGATGAATGCATGGCTGAAGAGCTGGTGTATGGGAGAAGAATTCACATTTTTGGATCATTGGAATCTCTTTTGGGGTAGAAGTGACCTGTACAAGAAAGACGGATTGCACCTAAATTGGAAGGGGACTAATGTACTGGCAGGGAAATTTGCTCGAACTGCTTGGGAGGATATAAACTAGTAAGGTGGGGGAGTGGGACCCAGGGAGATAGTGAGGAAAGAGATCAATCTGAGACTAGTACAGTTGAGAACAGAAGTGAGTCAAACAGTCAGGGCAGGCAGGGACAAGGTAGGACTAATAAATTAAACTGCATTTATTTCAATGCAAGGGGCCTAACAGGGAAGGCAGATGAACTCAGGGCATGGTTAGGGACATGGGATTGGGATATCATAGCAATTACAGAAACATGGCTCAGGGATGGGCTGTATACTGGGAGCTTAATGTTCCAGGATACAAATGCTACAGGAAGGATAGAAAGAGAGGCAAGCGAGAAGGTGGAGTGGCATTTTTGATAAGGGATAGCATTACAGCTGTGCTGAGGGAGGATATTCCCGGAAATACATCCAGGTAAGTTATTTGGGTGGAACTGAGAAATAAGAGAGAGATGATTACCTTATTGGGATTGTATTATATACTCCCTAATAGTCAGAGTGAAATTGAGAAGCAAACTTGTAAGGAGATCTCAGCTCTCTGTAAGAATAATAGGGTGGTTATGGTAGGGTGGTTAAAGTTTGTAACTTTCCAAACATAGACTGGGACTGCCATAGTGTTAAGGGTTTAGATGGAGAGGAATTTCTTAAGTGTGTACAAGACAATTTTCTGATTCAGTATGTGGATGTACCTACTAGAGAGGGTGCAAAACCTGACCTACTCTTGGGAAATAAGGCACGGCAGGTGACTGAGGAGTCAGTGGGGGAGCATTTTGGGGCCAGCGACCATAATTCTATTCATTTTAAAATAGTGATGGAAAAGATTGACCAAATCTAAAAGTTGAAGTTCCAAATTGGAAAAAGGCCAATTTTGATGGTATTAGGCAAGGACTTTCAAAAGCTGATTGGAGGCAGATGTTCGCAGATAAAGGGACAGCTAGAAAATGTGAAACTTTCAGAAATGAGATAACAAGAATCCAGAGAAAGTATATTCCTATCAGGGTGAAAGGAAAGGCTGGTAGGTATAGGGAATGCTGGATGACAAAAGAAATTTAGGGTTCAGTTAAGAAAAAGAAGGAAGCATATGTCAGGTATAGACAGGATAGATCGAGTGAATCCTTAGAAGGGTATAAAGGCAGTAGGAGTATACTTAAGAGGGAAATCAGGAGGGCAAAAGAGGGACACGAGATAGCTTTGGCAAATAGAATTAAGGAGAATCCAAAGAGTTTTAACAAATATAGTAAGGATAAAAGGGTAACTAGGGAGAGAATAGGGCCCTGCAAAGATCAGCAAGGCAGCCTTTGTGTGGAGCCACAGAAAATGGGGGAGATACTAAATGAATATTTTGCATTATTATTTACTGTGGAAAAGGATATGGAAGATATAGACTGTAGGGAAATAGATGGTGACATCTTGCAAAATGCCCATATTACAGAGGAGGAAGTGCTGGATGTCTTGAAACAGTTAAAAGTGGATAAATCCCCTGGACCTGATCAGGTGTACCCGAGACCTCTGGGGGAAGCTAGAGAAGTGATTTCTGGGCCTCTTGCTCAGATATTTGTATCTTCGATAGTCACAGGTGAGGTGCTGGAAGACTGGAGGTTGGCAAATGTGGTGCCACTGTTTAAGAAGGACCGTAAAGACAAGCCAGGGAACTATAGACCGGTGAGCCTGACCTCGGTGGTGGGCAAGTTGTTGGAGGGAATCCTGAGGGACAGGATGTACATGTATTTGGAAAGGCAAGGACTGATTAGGGATAGTCAACATGGCTTTGTGCGTGGGAAATCATGTCTCACAAACTTGATTGAATTTTTTTGAAGAAGTAACAAAGAAGATTGATGAGATCAGAGCAATAGATGTGATCTATATGGACTTCAGTAAGGCGTTCAACAAGGTTCCCCATGGGAGACTGATTAGCAAGGGTAGATCTCATGGAATACAGGGAGAACTAGCCATCTGGATACAGAACTGGCTCAAAGGTAGAAGACAGAGGGTGGTGGTGGAGGGTTGTTCTTCAGACTGGAGGCTTGTGACCAGTGGAGTGCCACAAGGATCGGTGCTGGGCCATCTACTTTTTGTCATTTACATAAATGATTTGGGTGCGAGCATAAGAGGTACAGTTAGTAAGTTTGCAGATGTCACCAAAATCGGAGGTATAGTGGACAGCAAAGAGGATTACCTCAGCTTATAACAGGATCTGGACCAGATGGGCCAATGAGCTGAGAAGTAGCAGATGGAGTTTAATTCAGATAAATGGGAGGTGCTGCATTTTGGGAAAGCAAACCTTAGCAGGACTTATACACTTAATGGTAAGGTCCTAGGGAGTGTTGCTGAACAATGAGACCTTGGAGTGCAGGTTCATAGCTGCTTGAAAGTGGAGTCGCAGGTAGATAGGATAGTGAAGAAGGCGTTTGGTATGCTTTCCTTTATGGTCAGAGTATTGAGTACAGGAGTTGGGAGGACATGTTGCGGCTGTACAGGGCATTGGTTAGATCACTGTTGGAATATTGCATGCAGTTCTGGTCTCCTTCCTATTGGAAACATGTTGTGAAACTTGAAAGGGTTCAGAAAACATTTACAAGATGTTGCCAGGGTTGGAGGATTTGAGCTATAGGGAGAGGCTGAACAGGCTGTGGCTGTTTTCCCAGGAGCGTCGGAGGCTGAGGGGTGACCTTATAGAGGTTTACAAAGTTATGAGGGGCATGGACAGGGTAAATAGGCAAAGTCTTTTCCCTGGGGTCAGGGAGTCCAGAAATAGAGGGCATAGATTTAGGGTGAGAGGGGAATGTATGGAATGAATTGCCAGAGAAAGTGGTGGAGGCTGGTACAATTGCAACATTTAAAAGGCATTTGGATGGGTATTTGAATAGGAAGGGTTTGGAGGGATATGGGCCAAGTGCTGGCAGGTGGGACTAGATTGGGTTGGGATATCTGGTCGGCATGGACCGAAGGGTCTGTTTCCATGCTGTACATCTCTGACTCTATTTTGGCATATTTAATACCTAGTCTGAAAATGATAGTGCCAATCATATTCTTTTTCTTCCCCCATAGGTGCCAATTTCAGTACTTTCACCCACCTGAGCACATAATCTATCCCGATGGTCCAGTACAGTATTGACGGAACATGGTTTCAGATTTATCCAAGGTGAAACTCTAACCAAGGAAGGAGTTCAACATTTGTGTGTGTATGTATGTGTGAGAGAGAGAATATTATAAGATACCAGCTTAAAGAATGGAGAAAGAATCAGTGACAGCACCTTTCCGATATCACTGAAAGAATGCAGATCGCTAAGCCAGTGGAAACCTGCAGAGGGCAGAAGATTTTCAAGTAGAATAAGCCTCAGAGAAGCTCAAGAGAGACACATGAGGGAAACAGATTAAAAACAGCACACAGGATGATGTCAGCACACTTGGGAACAGGCCCATTTGGGAGGAACTGGTGAAGCTTTCTTTTATCTGGATTAGGCAAGACATTTGTAGAATCCCTACAGTGTGGAAACAGGCCCTTCAGCCCAACAAGTCCACACCGACCCTCTGAACAGCAATCCACCCAGACCCAATCTCCTACCCCATTACTCTGCATTATACCAACTAATGCACCTAACCTACACATTCCTGAACAATATGGACAATTTAGCATGGCCAATTCACCTAACTTGCTCATTGTGGGAGGAAACAGGAGCACCCAGAGAAAACTCATGCAGACATGGAGGGAACACCCAAACACCATGCACTCACCCAAGGCAGGAATTGAACATGGGTCCCTAGCACTGAGAAGCAGCAGTGCTAACCACTGAGCCACCATGATGCCCAAGTCACAACTTTATTTCTGACAAGTTTAAATAGCAGCCCAATAATGACATGGTGAGGCACCTTAATTCCTTCTTGTGCCCAAAACAACCACCCGTTATCATCTGGAGAAGGTTGAGCTCTGGACTTCGGAGATTAAGCCTCAGTTAGCATCACTGCAATGCATCCTGTGTTCACCCTGCAGCTTGAAGGTAGGGCAGAGAGGGAAAGCCGCTCAATGTTACTTACTCTCTAACAGGTGTACAGTGGATGTGACAGTCCTTGTGGTGAGTGGAGCCAAAGCCAACGTGCCACAGTTGACTCAGCAAATGGGTGGCAGGAAGAAAGGGAAAGCAGCAGTGAAAGGGGATTCAATAGTGAGTGGAACAGAGATGTTTCTACAATGTGCAGACATAATTCCAAAATAATGCATTGCCACCTCGGTGTGAGGCAGGGTAACAGCCAACGGGTATATTCCGTATTGATATTAATGACATATGTAAAGTGAGAAATGTGGTCCTCCAAATAGATGATAGAGATTTATAAAATAATAATTGGAATCTCACAAGATAGTAATATGGATTAGTCTTGTGCCGTATGTCAATGAATGCAGAAACAGACAGCTATGAAAGACAGCTTTAGATTGCTGGTAGGAGAAAGTGAGGACTGCAGATACTGGAGATCAGAGCTGAAAATGTGTTGCTGGAAAAGCGCAGCAGGTCAGGCAGCATCCAAGGAGCAGGAGAATTGACGTTTTGGGCATGCGCCCACACCTCCCCCCTTAGTTCCCTCCAAGGCCCCAAGGGATCCTTCCATATCCGCTACAAATTCACCTGCACCTCCACACACATCATTTACTGCATCCGCTGCACCCGATGTGGCCTCCTCTATATTGGGGAGACAGGCCGCCTACTTGCGGAATGTTTCAGAGAACATCTCTGGGACACCCAGACCAACCAACCCAAACATCCCGTGGCTCAACACTTCAACTCCCCCTCCCACTCCACCAAGGACATGCAGGTCCTTGGACTCCTCTATCACCAGACCATAGCAACACGACGGCTGGCGAAACAGCGCCTCATCTTCTGCCTCGGAACCCTCCAACCATTTCCTCAATTCCCCTCCCCACCTTGTCTCAGTCCCAACCCTCGAACTCAGCACCACCTTCCTAACCTGCAATCTTCTTCCTGACCTCTCCACCCCCAAACCCCACTCCGGCCTATCACCCTCACCTTAGCCTCCTTCCACCTATTGCATTTCCAACGCCCCTCCCCCAAATCCCTCCTCCCTACCTTTTATCTTAGCCTGCTAGACACACTTTCCTCATTCCTGAAGAAGGGCTTATGCCCGAAATGTCGATTCTCCTGCTCCTTGGATGCTGCCTGACCTGCTGCGCTTTTCCAGCAACACATTTTCAGTTTAGATTGCTGGTACATTGCGTTTGGTTCTGGGGTAGGTGGAACCTGTAAATGCTGGAGGAGTTCCACTTGAGCATCATCATTGTCAGCAGAGTGTCCCTGCAGACAAGGATAACTCTCTACTCTCAGGGCGAGTCTGTAGGTAGTTGTACAAACTGATATGGCTACCACAGGCTGTTACACTTGGGGCAGGTGGTAGTCTTGAGAGGGGTGGGTGAGGCATTGGTATGGCACTTGAGCACCCCTCAGTACCAGTGACCGAGAAGATTTCATGAGCTTGGTGTGGATAAGGAAACCTCAGCAAAGTTGAAAATGGAGGGCCATGAATTGTGAATGAAGTGTGGAAGGCAGAGGAAGGAAAGCTGAGAGAATAGGTAACATAAGGATTCAGCAACACTCAAAAAAGGTCTTCAGTGCAGCAGCTTAGTGAACATGGCACACAGAAGTCAATCACGACTTCAAGAAAAGCAGGCAACAGCAGCTGTAAAGGAGATTTTTCAGACAGGATCGAGCAGGTACTAGAGAACAGAATGGTGTGAGATGGAATGATATGCTACCAAGGATCAAGTGAGGCCACATGGTTTGGAACTGAGGAACTTAAAAAGGGGCAATAACATTGGCAGGAGTGTACAATAGACTCCCAAACAGTCAGAGGCAGAACAACAAATATATAGTCAAACATTTGAGAAGCACAAACACAAACAGGCAAGAATGATAGGAGATTTCAATTACCAAAGGAATCAGTGTAGAAGGTATAGAGAAAACTCATGGAAGCATAAACTACAATGTCCCAGACACCACCATCACCATCCCTGGATATGTTCTGTCCCACCCACAGGACAGACCTAACAGGTGGCACAGTGGTATACAATGAAGAGATAGTTCTCCTGGGAGTCCCCAACATTGACTCCAGATCCATAATGTTTCATAGCTTCAAGTTAAACATGGGCAAGGAAACACCCTGCCAATTACCATGTATCACCCTCCCTCAGCTACTGATAAATCAGTACTCCTCCATGTTGAACAAGCACCAGGGGTGACAAGGGTGTAAAATGTACTCTAGGTGGAGGATTTCAATATCCACCACCAAGAGTGGCTCAGCAGCAGTATAACTGATCAATCTGCTCGGGTTATAAAGGGCATTGCTGCTAGACAGGGTTTGTGGCAGGTGGGGAGGGTACCTACAGGAGGGAAAAACATTTTTGACCTCTTTCTCACCAATCTGTCAGCTGCAGATGCTTCTGTCTATGATAGTATCAGTAAGGGTGACCACTGCAGTCCTTGTGGAAATGAAGTCCCTCCTTTACATTGAGAATACCCTCCATCATGTTGTGTGGCACTATCACCGTGCTAAAAGGGACAGACTTCTTATAGATCTGGCAACCCAAGACAGGCATCCATGAGGCATTGCGGGCAATCAGCAGCAGCAGAATTGTACTCCTGCACAATCTGTAACCTCATGGCCCGGAATGTCCTCCACTCAACCATTACCATCAAACCAATATATGGGAACACGAGCACCTGCAAGTTCCCTTCCAACTCACTCACCATCCCAGACTCAGGGATATATTGCTGCTCTTCCAGTGTGACTGGGTCAAAATCCTGGAATTCCCTCCTTAAGGTATTGTGGGAGTAGGTGGACTGCAGTGGTTCAAGAGGCAGTCACCACCACCTTCTCAAGGGCAACTAGGTAAGGGCAATAAATTCTGGCCAACCAGTGATGCGCAAGTCCCAGGAATGAATAAAAATGAAAGCCCTCCTTGTCTAGAACTGCAAACAAAAAGATAATTTGATGTTAGGTCTGGCCACATAATGGAGGTGATTTCACGGGAGAGGTACAGAATTTATATGAAGCCAGGAATAAATGAGTGTAGTAATCCTTCGAAAGACTAGATAAAACAATCCCAGTTGATCTAAAGAGAAAGCCAAGGGCACATTTAAATGTGGTCTATAAAGCTGAAATGGGCCCCACTGCAGTTACATAGAAAGAACAGGTTAAATTTTACACAGGAACTTCAGGAGGAAGTTCTTCAAGAACTGTGGGTATCAGACATGTCTCCAGTTGCTTGAGCTCAAACTCAGGATCTCGGAGTCTGAGGAGCGGCTGAAATCACAGCGGAGCATCAGGGAGGAGAAAAGTTGCCTCGACATGTTCTGGGAACGGGCCACCGCACAGGTAGAGGCCACCCAGAAAAGCAGGTGTTCTGCAGCTTTCTGCCATTCCCAAACAATACTCCCTATGTGAGATGCAGGGAATTGCAATACCCTAAAGGGAGCGAATCCCAGACCATGGCACAATGGACAGGCAACAGTACAGAAAGGAACTGCAACACACAAAAGATACAGTTGCTACAGATTTCATAGTAAGGGTAACAGATTGGCTATTCCTATTACATGACAGTACAAAGATTAGGGGCCACTGATTTAATATTTTGAACAAAAGGTGTCCCAGAAATGGGAAAAAGAAATAACATTTTTTTTTACAGATTGAGTGGTCACGACTTTGAGGTGGCACAGTGGCTAGCACTGCTGCCTGACAGCGCCAGGGACCCGGGTTTGATTCCTGCCTTGGGCGATTGCCCGTGTGGAGTTTGCACATTCTCCCTGCATGTGTGTCGGTTTCCTCCCACAATCTAAAGATGTACAGGTTAGGTGACTTGGCTATGCTAAATTGCCATAGTCAGGAAAATACAGGATAGGGGAATGGGTCTGGGTGGATTACCATTTGGAGGGTCGATGTGGACTTGTTTGACCGAAAGGCCTGTTTCCACACTGTAGGGAATCTAAAAACTTGCTACCTGCTATTAAAAGCAGAAAACAATGCGCACTGGAAAGAATTAAACTTGCAAGGTAATTAACTGGACTGCAGTGGGGACTTGATGGATTAAATGGTTTCCTTTTATGCTATATATGATTTGATGTATTTCCCTTAGTGGGGGGTAAATCGCCACATGGCATAGATCTAAAGGAACTGGCAGAAGGACGGAGGGGATTGACGCCGTGGTTTGGAGCCAATTGTCTGAGAAGATTGGAAAACCATAAAATACTGACTGAGTTTAAGCAAACTTGCATGTTCACTTGAGGTATTGTAACCAACTATGTTCCAATCAAGACCTCTCTCCTCTCTTTGGTTGAGACAGGCATGACAGGCCAATTGCCTCCTTACATGCCATACATTTATTTTCAGTTACACTCATGTCCCATCCTCCCCCACACAGATAAATTCAACTGGTGTGGTGCTTTTAAATTCTATTTATGAAAAACAACTTTAATTATACTGGATTCAATTCGTCTAAACTGCAGCAGGCTTTGGAAAGCCCTAACTTGTGGCAAGTACACCAGAGCGATGCCAGGCTGTACAAGTAAGTAATACTCCAAGATTGAGACTTGGTCTACGCAGAATTAAAGATGCCAGCAAAATGAGGCACGTGCATTACAATTAGCCTCAGTACCCAGATTGGATTATATTGTTTTTTTAAAGATTTGGAAGGGGAAGCAAATTTGCTCTGATTTTCTGCTTCTGATCACTGTCAATCCAACTCTAATATTAATGTGCAGATGTCTAGTCCAACCAAATTTCTGTTCAGCAGTGATGCTACCAGTCATAGAGATGTATAGCATGGAAACAGACCCTTTGGTCCAACTCATCTATGCTGACCAGATGTCCTAAACTAATCTAGTCCTATTTGCCAGCATTTGGCCCTTATCCCTCTAAACCCTTTCGATTCACATACCCATCCAGATGACTTTTAAATGTTGTAATTGTACCAGCCTCTGGCTGCTCATTCCATACACTCACCACCCTATGCCCCAATGTCCCTTTTATATCTTTCCCCTCTCCTCCTGAAGCTATACGCTCTAGCTCTAGACTCCCCGGCCCCAGGGAAAAGACTTTGTCTATTTACCTTATCCATGCTCCTCATGATTTTGTAAACCTCCAAGGTCACCCCTCAGCCTCCATCGCTCCAGGGAAAACAGCCCCAGCCTATTAAGCCTCTCCCGTAGCTCAAATCCCCCAACCTGGCAACATCCTTGTAAATCTTTTCTGAACCCTCCAAGTTTCACAACATCCTTCAGATAGGAAGAACAGAACTGCACACAATATTCCAAAAGTGGCCTAACCAATGTCCTGTACAGCCGCAACATGACCTTCCAACTCCTATATTCAATGTTCTGGTCAATAAAGGAAAACATACCAAATGCCCTTTTCACTATCCTATCTACCTGTGACACCACTTTCAAGGAACTACGAACCTACACTCCAAGGTCTCTTTATTCAGCACCACTCCCCTGGACCTTACCATTATATGTACAAGTCCTGCTCTGATTTGCCTTTCCAAAATACAGCATCTCACATTTATCTGAATTAAACTCCATTTGCCACTGCTCGGCCCATTTGCCCATCTGAGCAAGATCCCGTTGTACTCTGAGGTAACCTTCTTCACTATCCACTACACCTCCAACTTTGGTGTCATCTGCAAACTTACTATCTATACCCTCTATGTTCATGTCCAAATCATATATATACACGGCAAAAAGCAGTGGATCCAGGAACGATCCTTGCGGCACACCACTGGTCACAGGCCTCCTGTCTGAAACACAACCCTCCACCACCACCCTCTGTCTTCTACCTTCGAGCCAGTTCTGTATCCAGATGGCTTGTTCTCCCTGTATTCAATGTGATCTAACCTTGCCATGAGGAACCTTGAACACCTCACTGAAGTCCAAATACATCAAATATACCACTCTGCCCTCATCTATCTTTTTTATTATTTCTTTAAAAAAACTCAATCAAGTTGGTCAAATATGATTTCCCAAGCACAAAGCTATGTTGACTATCCATAATCAGTCCTTGTCTTTACAAGTACATGTACATTCTATCAATCAGGATTCTCTCCAACAACTTGCCCACACTTTTGTCAGGCTCACTGATCTATAATTCCCTGGCTTTTCCTTACTATCTTTCTTAAATAGTGGTACCATGTTAGCCAACCTCCAGTCTTCCAGCACCTCACCTATGATTATCGATATTACAAATCTCAGCAAGGGGCCCAGCAATTACTTCCCTAGCCTCTCACAAAGTTCTAGGGTACACCTGATCAGGTCCTGAGGATTTATCCACTTTTATGTGTTTCAAACATCTCTCCCTCTCTAATATGGACATTTTTCAAAATGTCACCATCTATTTCCCCACATTCTACATCTTCCATGTCCTTTTCCACAGGAAGCACTAATGCAAAATACTCATTTAGTATCTCACCCATCTCCTGCTGCTTCACAAGTAGTCTACCTTCTCATCTTTGAGGGTCCTTATTGTTTCCCAAGTTAGGAGAAAGTGAGGACTGCAGATGCTGGAGACCAGAGTTGAAAAATGTGGTGCTGGAAAAACACAGCAGGACAGGCAGCATCCGAGGAGCAGGCGAATCAACGTTTCGGGCATAAGGAATCCTGAAGAAGGGCTTATGCCGGAAACGTTGATTCTCCTGCTCCTTGGATGCTGCCTGTCCTGCTGTGTTTTTCCAGCACATTTTTCAACTCTGTTTCCCAAATTACCCTTTCTCCTTAGTGTATTTATAAAATCCCTTTTGGATTTACCTTACCCCTATTTGCCAAAGTTATCTCATGTCCCCTTTTTGCCCTCCTGACGGGTGCTGCATGAATCTTTGGAACTATGCCTCAGCAGAAGTTAGTACCTTCTGGACAGATACAAATTAAGAGGATTTTCACAACAATTCTTAAGGAATCAATCATTGATCACAGAAGTCTCCCTCAGACTTTTTAGGTATTCACTGAAGGGAATCAAATAGAAAGCTCTCTGCTGGCTTATATAAAATATCACCTCACATGCAGGGTGACTTTTAAAATGACTGCTGTGGTGGTGGTGAACAACTCTCAGCTTAGGGAGAAACTTGCTTCTGGTTACTACATACAGTATGCTCAGAAAGTCCCTTTACAGCCATTGTCAGTGTGGGCTTGGCTGTAAAACCATGATGGTGGCCAACTGATGAGAGTACTCCAAGAATGGTAAGTTAGCGAAACACTATGGTCTACAGTGTCTTTCGGGCACTCAACCAACCTAATATGACTCTAAAATTTACAACAAGCAACGCTACCAAAATTTGAATGCTGCTTGTAAATATACTTCTCTTTTCAAATTTTGATGCCCTAAAGTCCTTCAATAATGTTGTAAGATAATGAAGTTTTGGAGAACTGGTTTGAGCTGTTAGAAACGAAAATAATATGGTCACTGTTCATAAATCAGTGAAGCAGTTAAGGGAAAGAGGCCTGAAGTGACGAGACACAGAGCAACTTAAAGGATTTTGTTTCTGCAAAAATTAGCCTTTTCCATGAAGAAACTGACAGTTATATTGACAGAAATCTTTTACCCATGGTAATGTTCTTTTTTTTTTCAGGTTGCCTTCTGAATACTTTTAGGAGCTTTTCATAACGCTTAGGGGAAACTAAGTGATCTGCACTCAGAGCTTGGATGCTGCTCCTATGAAACTCCCCACAATTTTATGTATTAATTGACTCATCAACAAGATAGACTCCATGTCCAATTATTCCTGTCTGTTTTGAATTATCAATCTGAAACTGATGTGGAACTTAAATCTTTAAATCTGAGCTGTCTTGTCACATCCTCATTGTTACATCGGTACATAAGCTAAGAACATAACTGAACAAAAAAAACCATGAAAAATTTAAATGGAAATATGCTTTCAAAATGTAATTTTTTTACATTTAATATTTAGTTCAGAAAATCTTGATCACTGTGTGCACATGGTACAAATATGTTTACTTGGTCAAATTGTAGATGATGGGAAAGTTCACAAAATATTACTTTCTTCCTCTGAAAATTCAAGCTCTTGATTTCCTGCATGAAAGAATGTTTACAATTTAAAAAAAATCTAGACTCTTATATACACAGTTAAACTTTGGGTATTCTAATCTTCATGAATGTTGAATAACTTCGCAATTTCATTGAGGTCATCATGTTCTTCACCATCCTTAATGACCTATGGAAAAAAAAGCAAATTTATAAGAGGGATTCATGAGACCTTTGCAGCATTGTGTTAAAATGCCTTCCTTTGGGTTTCCCCACTGCACCATACACTTCCTCCACCAAGCGTGTACACTCTGATCATCAGCTTCCAATGTGGCAAACCACTGGTGGCCTGGACTGAGTAGTCTTGGACCCAAGACCATCTCCGATATGGTATGAAACTTGTATAGGAGAATTGTCCCTAAAGTTTCTACCAATGTGATTCTAAATTGTCTCCTGAAAGACACAGTGAGTGACAGAGGAGAATGTGTGTGGAGAAATGTGAATATGAAGCAGGATCTTGCTACTATGGCAATTAATTAATTGATCAAGATAATTCTATGATCCATGAACAGAAAACACTTTTTTTGACTGGAACTTTAAAAAGTTCCATGTAATTTTTCTCATTGTTGCTCAGTTCTGCTTTTATTATGAAGCAATTCTAAGCTTTTAACACACAGTAACATGAACAAATCCGATTAGAATATTAAGTTACAGGTGTCAGAAATGGTTTATTAGTATGTAATACTGAAATTAAATTAATTAATGTGCTTAATAAAAGTCAGATTTCCTCTGACTTTTTCCTACTGATCTACTGTTTAAATACTCCTCCTGCTATCCATCCTACAGGTAGCAGCCACATTATTAATTATTAGTCCCTGAATGGCTGAATATGGCTCTATAAATACAGTTTATTCACTTACTGTGAACAAGTTCATGAATTAGCTGCCCCTGTGTGGAGCCAAATTACATGAGCGGCAGCATGGCAGGACATCAAAATCATGAAAGGCTTTATATAACTTTATGCTCCTGGTGGGATTAGACTAGGAAATTCACCATAGAGGAAAAGATGTGGTAGAGATTTGATTAATTTGATATGTGTTTTACTCTGCTGTCAAATTAAGATTGTGAAGTTTTTCTATTTGATTTCAATTTTGCATCAGTCAGCTACTGTCCAAAAGCCTTAAGCAAATTGTGCATTCTTAGTTAGAGATGTTTTGCAGTACTGCAGTAACAATAACAATGAACATCCCATAGCGAGCTTCACAGAAATGAGACAACATTTCTCAACAAATAGCTTCATACATTGAAGTAGCTGTTCAAATAAACAGTGCTGCATGCAAAGACTTTAATGTTTTTGGTGTTTATTTAAGGAGCTGAGCATTTAAAAACATTTCAACAGAAATATATTGGCAGGGGCAGATATGTCAGCCGTGGTTCAGATAGGAGCCCTGTTGCCTGAGTCATAAGGTTCAGATTCAAGTCTCACTTCAGTGTTTAAGCATAAAAATCTATCCTGACCCTCCAGAGAACCAACACAGTATTATCAGAGGTACCATTTTTCGGAGGAGACATCATATAAAGGCACCAATTGTCTACTGGGATGGATGTAAGATTCCATGGCACTGTTTAGAAGAGTAGCGAGTTAACACTGGTGTTCTAGTAAATGTTAATCTATCAATTAAAAAAAAATCATCATTATGACATTGTTTGTCGGAAAATTGCTGTGTGTGAACTGACCGTTGTGATTCCTACAACAGCGACACATTTCTAAGTTCTTTATTGGCTGTAAAGCACTAATGAGATGTCTAGTGGTCATGAAAAGCACTTTACAAATGCAAGTCTTTTTCCCCAGTGGGATTTGGGGTGGAGCTGGAGCAAATTACTAATATAGGTATGGTCATTTAACCATGAATGCCTTCAACAAATTATATTGTCTAATTAACATAAACAAGAATGAAAAGCAACGCATTTTGAAATGACATAGCTCAGCAGTTCCATTCTAACATTTAACCGGCTCCATATTTTGTACAATAGACAAACTTTTAGAAGCTGCTAGTTTTTCAGCTCTTTAGCCCTAGATGACTATGGGACACTTAAAAGTTTTGAAGAATGAAGTGAACAGAGACTTTAACAAAATCAAATAGCATTCTCTTTGTGATGTAGCAAACGTCTCTGGGTTGTTCACAGTGACTAAACAAAGTAGCGACTTAGACCAAGCAGCAGAAATTACGAGGGGAGATCAAAAACGTATACTGTGAGAACACACTTTTTTTTGGGTTTTAATAAAACTGGAAGAATGGTCAAGAAATCCTGAGATGCGAGAGTCATTTCCAGAATGAATGCCTGCAAGCTTTTCTTGCTGGATTCCTATCCTTTCATCTCATTACCACCTCAAACTCTGCTGTCTGTAATCTATCCCACAATAAGACTGATTTTCCAAGCATCCTTACTCTTGTTGACTAAAATGGTACTCAGCAACATAATATCTCAACTTTATGGTTTTTATCCTTGTGTTTAAACCACTCTCCCTTCCCTTTCTTCAAGAGGTCTCAAGTCCAACAAACTCTCCCAACTTTGGTCTCTTTTACAACAATTCCTTTCTCTCTCTGCCATTGGGATCTATCCAAAACCCATGCTCTGGAATTCCTTTGCTCAAGCTCTTCACCTCTATCTCTGTCCCTTGAACCCATCATAAAATCAAGATCTTTAACAACCCTCTTAGTAGGTTCTCCACTTTTAGATAAGAGCTACAAGACCATTGGTTGAAGTAGTAGACCATTCAGCCCTTAGAGTCTGCTCTGCTATCTAATGAAGTCATAGCTGATCTGCTAATTCTGAACTCTATTTTTCTGCCTCGATTCCTTTATTGATAAGAAATCTGCCCCTCTCACCCTTCATTAGACGTAATGATCAAGCATTTACAGTCCTCTTGGTAAAGAATTCCACAGATTCCCTACCCAGAGAAGAAATTCCTCCTCACCTGTCTTAAATGGGCAACCTTTTATTTTGACCTTCTAGTCCTAACACTTTCCCAAAAGGGGAAACAAACACCCTGCATCTACCTTCTCAACCCACAAGAATCTTGTATGCTTAAATGAGGGTCACTTCGCGTTCTTCTCATCTTATTTATTTCTATCTTGATGGGGTGGTCCATTTATATTGAAAGTAGCTTTAAAAATGAACACATTGCTGTTAAAATATAGATTTGGAAGTTCACCTTCAGATGAAATCGGCTTCTGTGGTTCTGAATAGTCTGGGTCAACATGAAGCAGTGAATAGGGACAGAAATGGAATTACTGACAGGCAAAGGGATAGCATTAGCTGGAGAAGGTTGAGACCAACACAAAACTGCATAGAAAGTTTCTGCATATTTGAGCATTGCAGATGAAACCATCTGAAAACCGCCATATGAAAAGAAATCACTTCTTTTCATATTTTCTACCATCAATTACATTGGTTAGGATTTATTTTGCCATCCCAATTTAGTTTTATAAAAATCCATCAACTGGTCTCGTTCATTTTTTCAAGTGCGTTAGAACCAATGGAAATACTCTAATTACCAGACCATGGGGCTGCTCTGTCATTACAGGTAGGTTAAACCATCACCAGTTGTCTGAGGGGCACCACGTCTTAGGCGAGGGAAGAAGTTGAGGAGAATCTTTTGTGATAATCTCAGCTGGTGCACAAATTAAACCAATGCTCTTGGGATCACACTGCATCACAAACTGAAACTATGAAATGGTTCAGCATAATGTATAAAAGACATTTTCAATGATTTTTGACAAGGTTGTTCATAAGTCTTAGGCTGGATACACTAATGAAAACAAATACTTAGGTCTGGCAAACATATTATTCTGCATCGTTACCATTTTTAAATACACGGAGGTGTTTTTTAAATATAGAAAAAGGAGCAATAGCATCATGTTAACAAGTTGCACTAGTTCTTTGCAGATTTTATACTGGTCATTATGCAGATGAACTTTAGCTAAATTAATCAATTTTGTGCACAATTGTGTTCAAAGCAGAAATTCTAAACCAACAAGTGAAGGAATTTGGAGAAGCACAATCTTTCTTTCTTATGTGGAAACTTAGAATACATTTAAGTTCCTGTTCCAGAAAATAGATAAGGAAGTGACGTGGATGAGGTTTAAGAACAGACCCTTAAGAGAATGCAAAAGGTTGTAAAGAAAAAATATGAGTAAGAAACCACTGCTAGAGATGCCTGGGCATTGTCAGGCAGGCAGACAGGTAAAAGTTGGGAGATTGAGAAAAAAATGAGTCCAATGGGCCTGGACAAAGTCTCGAGATGATGAAACAAAAGCAGAAATTGCTGGAGAAACTCAGCAGGTCTGAACATCTGTGGAGGGAAAAATAGAGTTAATGTTTTGGGTCAATAACTCTTCTTCAGAACGGTGCCAGAAAAGTTAACTCTGCTTTCTCTCTACAAATGCTGGCAGATCTGTCGAGTTTCTCCAGACATTTCTGTTTTTGTTTCAGATTGCCAGCATCTGCAGTTCTTTTGCTTATTATAAGTACGATGATATGGTTGACTTTGAAGCTCGCAAAAGTGGACGGCATTGTACCATGTTCACAATCAATACCCCAATTGGCTCTGTACTTTGTGCCTTAGGGAGGACACAAGTTGGAGTGGAAGAATTTGAATCCTTCATTTTCACCAGTAAAAGTTTTTATTTAAGTTTGCATTCCAATCCCAAGCAATAAAAGTGGCCTTGTTATGAATTTAAATTTGCTTATATTAATTTAAAGAATATAAATAATTGAGTAAATGCACTGGTAGGATTACTGTAGATCATTAAAACACAATTACAATGGCTCCAGAGCCAAATAAGTTGCTTAGTGCCTGTATTTTACTAGGCAGCTAAATTAGTGCAGTTAAAAAAAATTGCAACTAAACAGTCAGTCAGTCAGTCTGTCTCTTCTGTGTAGGAGAGAAGGATAATATAATAGAGATCTTTAAAATTATAAAGATGGTTGTGATAGATAAGAATTTTGCACTTGTGGAGAATCTAAAACTAGAGACTACAAAATAAAAATTCACAAATCTAGCACGGAATTCAGAAGAAACTCTTCAACCACCCCACCTTGGCTCCCCCCAAAAAATGTGACTTAGAATGTGGAACTTGCTCCTACCTGGAATGGTTGAGACAATTGTACAAACGTATTTAAAAGGGGTATGAGTTAAGTCCATGATATAGAAAGATACATTGATAGAGTGAGAATTAGGAGTAGGATGGGAAGGAGACTCATGTGGGCCAAAAATACCAGTGCAATCTAATTAGACCAAATAGTTTATTTCTATACAAAACATGCAATGTAATAACGCGCAACTAACCTTTCTGGCAATCGGCATCCTATTAAAGATATTCCACAACAGAATTCCCACAATCACTTTCTCTCTCAAATAGAAGATGACACCTTTTCCGTAGTCTTCCCCTTCCTGAGGTGGATGAGCTGAAGAAGCAGCACCAGCAGATACATTTACAGAAGTGGCTACTTCTTCGGTTTCACTTTCTGAACGGATTCCTGTCCCTGCATTCAAGAACAAAACATAAAACAATCATGGTTACAACGATCTGATTGGAGGAAAGAAACTGCTTAATGAGTCGCTAATATTCCAATCACATAGGGTACGTTCCATTGCAATTTCATATGCCATCTACAGAAACATATACCCTATAAAGCAACAGCCACTGATTAGTTATTGACAACCAGAATCCTGGAGATTTGCAATCTTTTTGTCTTGGAGTAATATTACCACTAATAGCATTTTTACTAAAACCTTATCATCAGCTAATACCAGCAAACAGCAGGGAGCGAGGATTGTTAAACATTACAACTAAAACACTGGTTAGACAGAGTCCAGTCATATACGTTTTAGTCAGTTCTATTTCTAGTTCAGACACCACGAATTCCAACCACGATGAATAATTGTTTCTCATACAGACAGTCAACTGCTCACCCATTATCCCTTATAATTAATACATTACCATCATCTGTTTCCTCAAACCATTTGGCTTTCTGTAGATCCTACTAGATAATAACAAGGATAGGTTTGTTCTGGTGTTTAAATTTAGCAACAGGTCGTCTCAGGTCTAGTTATTTTCTTTCCAGAGATTGAAAATGGATGTTATATGCCTAACCTGATTTTCCATTCTGCTGAAGTCAATTCAGCAGGACATCCATTCCGCTACTGTCTGTTTTCTGTCACACTGTATATTTAAATTCAGGTCAAACACTTCAAAGGCAACTTATTTCAAAAAGTTGCAGACTTTTGAAAGATATTAAATAAAAATGAACCACCAATTCTAATGTCATTTTAATACAGCATTAGTTTGTTTAAGGAAAAGAAAAATATTTAATCCAATAACAGAATTATAAAACATTGGACATATAAAAACACAAACAATACAAACAAGCTGATTACAGATCAATTGTGCCATATATTTGTTTCTAAGAAGAAAACGTTCTGTAATTACCAGATTCTTGTGTCACAGCTCTGGGGGTGTCCTTAGCAGTTCCCTTAGCAAATACTCCCACAGTAGGTAAACTACTGTCTACAATACCAATAGCTTCATATCCTACATCGGGCCCTAAGTCACTCCTATAAAAGAAAGAATTAGTTAGATCTGGAAAAACATGTTACATATTGTTACAAAATTGGTTAGTACGAACCTTTGTTGCCATTAAAAAAAAACGTACTGAAGCTAGATACAAAGCTAATTCATACCAAAACATTGACTGATGCCAGTAAGGCTTTGCAGCTCCAGTCATGTTCTCGCCAGCCAACCTGCCACTCACAACAGCATGGTCATGGTGTTCCACACGCCTCCTTCCTAATTTAACATCATAGAAACAAGCAGCATCTCCAGCCTGCAGAACAAAAAGAAAACTCAAATAAACATTACACGTTTTGTTAAGAAGGTCATGCACAATTTGCCTCTGAAAGATTGAATTTAATATTTGTATATTTCTTAAGTGGAAAACGTTGGCATAACTGCTCAATTTCACAACTTTACCTAAATTTATCTTTACCTGAAATTAAAACAACTTGCTAAGGGAAATAATAGAGATTATATATAAATAAATTACATGAAACATAGATCATACTTTCACATTTTGACACGTCCACCCTGAAACAATACAAGTCACTAATGATGTATTTTCAAAATATGAAGGATTCTGGGTAATTCAAGATGGAGGACAGGAAAAATTTCTGGCTGTATAACAGCTGCTCCTTTTTTGAGGTGTTTTAGGTGCTGGAGGTGATTTCCTCAAATTCCAGGAGCAGCAATTATTGTTTTATGTGCTGTTGCATTGTTTTGGAACTTTGGAAATAAAAGTCAAAACAACAGCAGTTTTAAAAGGGAGAAGAACAGACAAAGGAAGCACATGGTGAGGTCAGTGCAGGAGAGAGAGAGAGAGAGAGAGAGAGAGACAGAGACAGAGACAGAGACAGAAAAAAACTGACAACAGACTGAACCTGCACAGTACTCCCGTTGCTGTTTGAATTCATGTATCGCTGGACATCAGAGTGTCTGGGAAAATTAACAAATAGCGAAATTCACAACTGATCTTGGAGGAACTGTTTGGGTGAAGTTCACAGCACAGAATCAGATAAGTTAATGGTTTTAAGTGGCCTACGGAAAGTCTACAGAAGTTAGTAGAGTGGATTTTTTTTGATTATATGTTTTTTGAGATAGGTTTCTTGATTAAACTTAGAACAGAAGCCATAACTATTAATCTAATCTGGGGCAGTGTATTGAAGAGGAATAGGATGGTGTTATTTTCTGGATTGTGAAGGAGCAAAAAAATGGCCTTTAATACAGTGATATGTGCTTCTTGTCAGATGTGGGAGTTTAAAGAGAATTTAAGGGTTACTGCGGATTATATCTGCAATAAATGCTGTTGGTTGTGAATCTTATCAGATCGAATGGATCGGTTGGAAAGAAAGTTAGAAGCAATGAGGAATTTGCAATAGCAACAGTATGTGATGGATGGCATTTTTAGGAAGGGGAGAAAGTCTCAGATACAGTCATATAGATGGGTTAACTCCTGGAAAGCTAAGAGAGGTAGGCACCTAGTGCAGGTGTGTTCTGTGGCTATCCTCATTTTAAACAGGTATGCTGTTTTGGAAAATGTAGGGGGTGATGGATTCTCAGGGGAACGTAGCACAAACAGCCAAGTTTCTGCAATTAAGACTGGTTTTATGGCAACGAGGGGTACGTCAGCTTCCAAGAGATCAATTGAGTTAGGGGACTCTCTAGTCCGAGGTACAGACAGACGTTTCTGTGGCCAACAGTAAAAAATCAGAATGGTGCTTTGCTTCCCTGGTGCCTGGATCAAGGATGTCTCAGAGAAGGTGCAGAATATTCTCAAGGGGGAAAGGGACCAGTAAGAGGTCACTGTCCACATTGAAACCAACGACATAGTAAGGGAAAAGGTTGAGATTCTGAAGGGTGATTACAGAGAGTTAGGCAGGAACTGAAAAAAAAAGAGGTCCGCGAGAGTAGTAACATCTGGAATACACCCACTGCTACGAGCTGGTGAGGGCAGGAAAAGGAGGATAGAGCAGATGAATGCATGACTGAGAGCTGGTGTATGGGAGAAGGATTCATATTTTTGGATCATTGGAATCTCTTTTGGGGGAGAAGTGACCTGTACAAGAAGGATGGATTGCACCTAAATCGGAAGGGGACTAATATACTGGCAGGGAGATTTGCTAAGAGCTGATCGGGAGAATTTACCCTGGGAGATAGTGAGGAAAGAGATCAATCTGAGACTACTACTGTTGAGAAGAGAAGAGAGTCAAACAATCAGGACAGGCAGGGTCAAGGTAGGACTAACAAATTAAACTGCATTTATTTCAATGCAAGGGGCCTAACAGGGAAGGCAGATGAACTCAGGGCATAGTTAGGAACATGGGACTGGGATATCATAGCAATTAGAGAAACATGGCTCAGGGATGGACTGGACTGGCAGCTTAATGTTCCAGCATACAAATGCTACAGGAAGGATAGAAAGAGAGGCAAGACAGGATGGGGAATGGCGTTTTAGGTAAGGGATAGCATTACAGCTGTGCTGAGGGAGGATATTCCTGGAAATACATCCAGGCTGGAACTGAGAAATAAGAAAGGGATGTTCACCTTATTGGGATTGTATTATAGACCCCCTAATAGTCAGAGGGAAATTGAGAAACAAACTTGTAAGGAGATCTCAGCTATCTGTAAGAATAATAGGGTGGTTATGGTAGGGGATTTTAACTTTCCAAACATCGACTGGGACTGCCATAGTGTTAAGGGTTTAGATGGAGAGGAATTTGTTAAGTGTGTACAATAACATTTTCTGATTTAGTATGTGGGTGTACCTACTAGAGAAAGTGCAAAACTTGACCTACTCTTGTGAAATAAGGCAGGGCAGGTGACTGAGGTGTCAGTGGGGAAGCACTTTGGGGCCAGCGACCATAATTCTATTAGATTTAAAATAGTGATGAAAAAGGATAGACCAAATTTAAAAGTTGAAGTTCTAAATTGGAGAAAGGCTAATTTTGACAGTATTAGGCAAGAACTTGCAAAAGCTGATTGGGGCAGATATTAACAGGTAAAGGGACGGCTGGAAAATAGGAAGCCTTCAAGAATGAGATAATGAGAATTCAGAGAAAGTATATTCCTGTTATGGTGGGCTGATGGGCCAATGTGCTGAGAAGTGGCAGATGGAGTTTAATTCAGATAAATGCAAGGTGCTGCATTTTGGGAAAGCAAATATTAGAAGAACTTATACACTTAATGGTAAGGTCCTAGGGAGTGTTGCTGAACAAAGAGACCTTGGAGTGCAGTTCGTAGCTCCTTAAAAGTAGAGTCATAGGTATAGTTATAGTTGGTGAAGAATGCGTTTCGTATACTTTGTTTTATTGGTCAGTGTATTGAGTACAGGAGTTGGGAGGTCATGTTCCAGCTGCATAGGACATTGGTTAGGCCACTGTTGGAATACCATGTGCAATTCGGGTCTCCTTCCTATCGGAAAGATGTTGTGAAACTTGAAAAGGTTCAGAAAAGATTGAAAAGGATGTTGCCAGGGTTGGAGGATTTGAGTTATAGGGAGAGGCTGAACAGGCTGGGGCTGTTTTCCCTGGAGTGTCTGAGGTGGAGGGGTGAACTTATAGAGGTTTACAAAATCATGAGGGGCACAGATAGGATAAATAGACAAAGTCTTTTCCCAGGGCTGGGGGAATCCAGAACTAGAAGGCATAAGTTTAGGGGGAGAGGGGCAAGATATAAAAGAGACCTAAGGGGCAACTTTTTCACACAGAGGGTGGTACGTGTATGAAATGAGCTGCCAGAGGGCATGGTGGAGGCTGGTACAATTACAGCATTTAAAAGGCATTTGTGGGGTATGTGAATGGGAAGGGTTTGGAGGGATATGGGCTGGGTGCTGGCAGGTGGGACCAGACTGGGTTAGGATATCTGGTCAGCATGGATGGGTTGGACCGAAGGGTCTGTTTCCATGCTGTACATCTCTATGACTCTATGGCTTTTAAAAATCAGTTTCCAAAAGACTATGGTCAATATACTCACCACCCAAATATTTGAGCGTGCTTGCAATTCTGCATTTACTCTAAATCCACCTAAGTCTGAGTCCACCTCCATCCTTGCTGACTTTGCTAATTCCACACTAGGCTCAAGACCCACCGCTGCAACAACATGATCAGTCTTCATCTGCAAACAGGACAGCAAAGCAACTGAAGGTGGTTTAACTGGACCTTTGATTAACAAGACTGAAGTACTTTTTAAATACTGCACATCTATGGACTTGCAAATTTATGTTAAGAATACTCACTATTTGCCCATCCTTAAGTTTCAGAATAACTTTGTTATCTTGATATTTTGCAGATTTCACAACTGTATTGGGCATGACATTAACACCCTCTGAAGAAAAAGAATCTTGTTACATAACAGTTGCAGTATTTCTGATCTATATTAATCAAGAAAAGGTTTTGTACATAGTGGTTCACTGAATAAGAGACCATTAAGTTCGTACCATGCAATTTTTGTTTCAAATAATATTCGTACTACACAAGTGATGACCATTTTCAACAAAAAAAATCTAACCACCACCTCTTGATATTCAGTAACATTACCATCAGTAAATCTCCCACTATCAGCATCCTCGGGAATTATAACTGTAGCCACAAAAATACTGCAGTACAAGAGCTGGTCAAAGGCTAGAAATTCTATAGCAAATAAGTCACCTTCTGACCCATCAAAGCCTGTCCACTATCTACAGGACACAAGACACCAATGTGATTACAATACCCTCCATATGCAACTTCACCAGTACTCAAAGAATAGGATAAAAACCTCTGTTTCAGGAAAGTTTGTTGAGGGGTTTGTCGCAGGACACCCGAGAGCAGCCAGGGCCTCAATTTGATCTGTTAGCCGAAACATAACACCCTCTTGCTACTGTACTGGAGTATTAGTCTACATCTGGGAGAGAGTGAGGTCTGCAGATGCTGGAGACCAGAGTCAGAAAGTGTGGCACTGGAAAAACACAGCAGATCAGGCAGCATCTGAGGAGCAAGAGAGTTGATGTTTCGGCATAAGCCCTTCATTAGGAGTTCTAAAAAACATCAATTCTTCTGTTTGTCGATGCCATCTGACCTGCTATGCTTTTCCAGCATCACACTATCAGTCTAAATCTGTATGTTCATCTCCAGAATCCATAACATTCTGACTCAGAGAGAAGAGTGCTATGAACTGAGCTACAAGCTGACATACTAATAAGAAATTGGTCATATCTAACAGAATAGTGACACTGACTAGATAAATGAAATGACGTAATCCTGTTCCTGCAATTTACTTAAAGCTAATTTTAAAGAATAGTTTTTTTGCTTAACCCCTACCAGAAAGCTTGTAATAATACAAATCCAAAAGAGTAATGATCCAAAACATTTCATTTTATGGTGTGACACAAAACAGAACACGATACATCTATGCTGAATGAAACAATTTAATCTGAAGTAATCAGCAAAACAAAATCTTTGATGGGAAGAAGAAAACACAAAGGGGAGAGAGATAGGATTTTCCCATCAATGGTAAATAAAAGTCATTTCCCCTTGTCATATTGATTCTTAAACTTTCACAAGATTTAAAATTTGATTTTTTATATATATGTAGAGATTTGTTTACTGATATCTCTTTAATATTAGCCAAAACTTCACAGAAATTGCAAGTATGTTTTACTTTAATACACCGAGAAATAAAGTTTCAGAGTTTAATGCCCTCTGCCAACTAAATCCTGCAAAATTAGATTCTACAAAGAGCAAACAGGAATATTTACCTTTTCTTACTTTCTCAGTTGTCCAGTTGCTAAGGTATTCAGGGAGAATTTTGCCCATATTTCCTTTCTCTGGAAATAGCTGAATCACCTCCAGTTCTGTATTTTTTGCTGTAATTTATCATATTACAGTTAAAAGAAACTATAACATTATTAGGTAAGGAGGTAAGTCTTTGTTCATTTAATACTTGCTGATCATCACGAGAATTATTTGCAAACACAAAAAAAATTGTTAATTGAGACATCTGACACATGGAGGACACATATCTGTTGACTAGAAGGACAGATTAGCCAAGCATTGTTATGCTTAACAGACCTCTTTTCCCTCCTGAAGGTCCCATGATATGCAACTCTCGATGAAATGGACAAAATCTCTCACTGATTTGGCCATTCTATACTTGTGACCAAGACAGAGAATGTCAGTAGTCATCCATTCATTCAGCATGCTCTAAACCTTACGAAAGGCTTTTGTCCAAAATGTCAAATTTCCTGCTCCTCGGATGTTGCCTGACCTGCTGTGCTTTTCCAGCAACACTCTAATCTTGACTCATGTTCTAAACCTGGCCAGTTTTTCTCCCAAACCTTATTCCACTGGTATAAAGTCAAATCAAGGCAAAGAGATGGTCTCAGGTGAGATAAGCAACTCAAGCACACAATGGGACAGAGTGTTTATGTTTGAACCCAAAGCACTATCGGGAGAGCTACCATTAACATTAAGGGCTCACGTCAGTAAAGATGACATGTCAGCAGTTAATGTGTGTAAATTTGAGGTTATCTTCAGTCTAGCAATGTTAGCCATATGCTTGTATTTAACAGCTGTTTCAACTGAAATCCATATTTAGTTTAACGAATGTATAGATTTTAGTTATTAGTCCAAAAGCAGCTGACATATGAAATACAATATAGCTTTCAGACCAGACCACATTAATTTAAAATGATGCAACTTCAAAAGGATCTAGTAAATTAATAACATACCCTGATTTTCCCCAAAACTTAATAACATTTCCTCCACAAATGCTACTTACCTATCAGAGACAGATAGAAACATGCCTTGCAAGAACATAGTACAAGTACATTCTCAACTAGGTTTCCAATCCATCTGCTATGAATGTACAAAAAATCTAGCCCTCAATCTGATAAGAAATATCAACAGGAGGACATATAGTACCTCAAGTCTGTTGTGATTCAATGTCACAGATTAATTTTATTCACTTCTCATCCAATTTTCCTGCTTCACTTCCAAATTCCCCAACCCCATTTGTGTCCAAAATCTATCAATCTCCACCTTTAATATACTTATCAACCAAGAATTCATCATCCTCTGCATATAGAATGTCAAAAACCTTCAACCATTAGAGAAAAGAAATTTCTCACCTCGGTCCTAAATAGTCAATCTCTTTGATCTCCCTCATTCTAGACTCTCCAGGTAGGGGTAAGTGTCTCTTAGCATTTTGCTGTCACACCCCCTTAAAAATCGGAAACACTTCTAAACGCCAGAGAATATAGGTCATTCTACTCAATTGCTCACGATAATAAACTAAAAGAAAACATACCACGTCTTCCCAAAGCACAGGCCAATTCGCTACCCAGGAATCCACCACCAATAATAACAATAGACCCCACATTTCTTGAAATCTTCTCCAATGATTTAAAATCTTCTATCTGCAAGAGGATTTAAAGTCAACATTAGAGAAAGTGGTTTCTGTGGATTTCTTCTGCAAAGAACATATAATTAAAAAAAAGTCCCAAACACTATTTATTATGCTCCAGGTCACAGCATAAATTTGATGCTAGTTCAAGAATTGTACTAATCCCGACTCATAGTAACTTGGCAAATAAGTTGTATTTTGTACAAAAGCCATCCATATGGTGAGATATCACATTAATTCAATGCCAATTACTGGGCACTATTAGGAACCAGATTGGAATAGTTGTTTCATGTATGCTGACCTCTGTATGTAGAAAAGACTTTCTTTCATTTGATTTTGGAAGGATGCAAGACCTGTCTCGGTCTCCTGCAAAGTTTCTCTCTTCCTGAACATGTGTGTAATTTTAAACACTTGAAAACATGTTCAATTCATTGCTTCACTCTTACAAGCGCAAATTTTTTAAAAATTCTAATGCAGTTTTAGCCTTCACTAATGGGACCTAATTGACTTTGTACTAAACATTTCAAATTATTTCCTCAATTTTATGACAATTTGTTCAAGTAACTTTGTACTCTCAAGATTTCTAAGTATAATTCTGTTTCTCCCCAAGAAAACCAGTTAAACCAAATTGTGTTCTCTCGGCATTTGGTCGATTTACAATGAGAGGTCGGGGGTTAGTGGTTATACTTGGATTTTAGAATCTCTTCTAAGAATCCCATTGTCAAGCCACAGAAAGTTAATGGCAATAGCAGATAAATTTAAACTATAGAAATATTGCTGTAAAAAAATCCTCTGACCTTTAATTACTAAAATAAAAATTGATTACCATCCCCAAACAATTTTGCTTTTAGGTAAGAAGTATAACATTATATGTTTAAAAACTGCTAACAAAATGATTAATTATCATTTAGATTGCAACGAAATGCTTTATCGCATCTATGTGCAGGAATTGAATGAATATAACTGATCCAAAAAGTTCAAGAAATATCAACTGGAGATAATATGGGAACCTTATCCAAAGCATAGAAACAGTTGACAAGACTAAAGATAAGGGTATTAATAATCATTTTCCCTGAATTATGCTAGCTCTGACTTATTACCCAGCCTTTGAAAAGCCAATGAACAAAACAGATAGCAGATGTGTGGAGACAACAGTTGATTTATTTTCAATGCCAAGGACAGTTATTCAACTTGAGTGTTTGCACCATGAGTCAGAATCATCTCTATGATGCAGTCTATGAATTTTGTATCAAGTAGAGGAGACATTGCTCACAACCCACTTCATGAACATATACACAAATACAGTCACAGCATTATTTCATATTTAATTTATTTTTTCTAACAACTTTTAACCACATATTAAATTACAAAATACAAACTATGGTTTTATTTCCAAACCTTTTCAATTAAAGCATAGTATGTGTTTTTAGGTTTAAGTAATCTATTGTTAAAAGATCTCTCGTAGTATAAGAGCATAATATGATTTTTGTTTGTTGTCCACTTTCTTGGAATTACCCTGCCCATAAAAATGTTCACGTTATTATCAAGAATTCTAAATGTACTATTATAATTTGTTTTTCCATCACTATACTAAGCTCGCTTTCCCTCCTGTCAAACAAAACTAAACCCTAGATGAGATATTCTGTTTTTGAATTTAATTAGTCAGCTAGACTTGCATCAAATATTCTACAACATGTTCGCCACTGGACTTTGAAATCATTCCTCCAGACAACCGTACATAGGAATGAATGGCAGTATTGTTGTCACATATAATATAAACAATTCGGCTTGGGATTTTAGAAATCACTTTATGGTTTATGAGATTTTTGAGCAAACAGAAGTCTCATTATTCAACATAATATTGTTTGTTGTCCATTTTGAAATTTCAATAAAATTTATAGAGAAAAACTGATTTTGCTTCAAACTGGGATAGGTTTTATTATGTGCTCCAGTGGACTGGATTTTATTTCCATCTGAAATTTAAGGCAAAACCAGCTTTTTGTTTTTGTTTGCTTTATGCTTGGGGTTATTCATGATTTTAAGTCCCATACCCAGCAAATCAGTTCACATTCAAGGGCTAACTTTGAACATACCAAAATTTCTTGTAATATTTCCTCCCTTACTTCGACTTAATATCTGTAAATCTTCCTCCATCTCCTTGGTTGTAACTTGAACGCCCTATCTGAATCCACTGTCTCAAGTAGCTCCCTTTCTTAAGTCCTCAGTTAGTAGACAGCTAATGGAATGTAATGGACAATTTATGATCAATAATTAGCTACTGCAAGGATGCAATGTATTTTGTACAGGTAGCAAAGTTGCTTCTTACACCCCCATAGCATGAATTTATAATTTACTTTACAATCATCTAACAATGTCTCAGCTATATCATATTGAACAAGTTTAATTGCTAAGGTTAATTTAAGTTCACTGGCTTTATGGTGACAGAGTAGACTACTTTCACTCAGGCCTCACAGTTAATAGTAGTACACAGCCAGCCAAAGAGATTTTGAGGCGAGCCATGTGAGCAAAGAAAAACATCCAGCAGGCTAATATCCTTAATCAGGTTCCAGTGCATGCATGCTGGCTATCATTTGCAAGTGCAGAAATGTTTGCAGTCACTATGAACTTGGAAAGGTAATCATACATTGAACTGGATTAGATGTTCTATCTTATACACTTTTTACTTTTTATGACTAGTGGAACTGAAATCCAATAATGATGTTGCAAATTTTTACACTTTACATAGCAAGAGAAACCAGGAGGAGTAGGCCATTAGACCTTAAAAGCCATCTCCGCCATTCAATGATGTTCATGGCTTATCCTCTATCTTAATGTCATGCTCCTGCTTTCTCTCAGTCTTGTTTTGTTTTACCTACATTGCTAGCACTACCAAAACCTCACTGCACAAGTAGCAACATTTCCTGCAACTGAGAGCTGTGTAGCATGTGAGAACATTTCATCTAACATCAAGGGAGTTTATGCTTGCTTGCTAACTTGGCTGATGGCTTAGCTAGTTAGCATCAGACTTGTTTAGCTACAGAGGTGCAAAGTTAAATTAATTCCATTCAATTCTTGACTAAATGTTTACTGTACAAGTTAAAGGTATACAAATGCTGCATTTTTACAACTAGACTCAGAGACTCAAGGTTTAGAAAAGGTGGATGAGATGGAGGAAAAGGAAATAAATTATGCCAAGCATTGTGTACATAAACATTGGATGAAGAAAAGTATGCACTTATTGGAAAATAAGCATTTTTTTTAAGCTCACACATACTCAGCGAAATATATTGAGAGTGTCTCATAACTGTGAATCAGCACATCATTGTTCAATACGTTCAGGACACGTAGGGAGAAAGGAGAATGTTTGCAGCAAAGATATGGTGAAATAAACCTACTACAAGAAGTGCACCAGCTATAGAGGTTGGTCAAATAGAATTTGCAGTATACATTCTTATGATTATGTATTGGTGTTGGGTAGGTGTTACTGAATTAAGATTGGAAAACCATAATTGCTTTGTAAAATCAGCTATCTTTTAGATTTGCTGTTTGTGAAAGAAATGTAACTAAGTTAGGGGATCAAAATTCATTGCCTATTTTTACTTCAAACTAATATAGAGCTTGAGCATTATAATGCAAGTCATTAGGCCTGGCTAGAAGAATTGATATATCTAAGTTAATTAATTAAGAAAACTAAAAAGGAAAATTGCCATGAGATAGATCCTTGTAGAAAGACAAATTGAACCTTTACAATTAATATCTAAAATAAGAATAAAACATAATAATAAACATTTTCAACTTTTTATTTCTGGTGTAGCTGAGTTTCTTTTTTTAAATTGCTTTGCATTTAGGGATTTCCTTTGTTTAAATAGTCCATGTTAGCTTAGTAATTGTCCTGAATCAGCCCATAGATCATATCTATCTTTTACTGCAATGAGATATAATCCAAGTTAATAAAGTAAAATTGCAATGAACAAAATGACTGGACACCATGTCTGCTGGGATCAAACAATGTAGGTGAGTTGAGCAGCATGTCGAAATGTCTGATTGCTTTATCATTCTGAATCTCCTACATTCCATAAAGGGTTGGCATTCTCAATATTCCCTTAATTAGCTCTGTGAGCAGCCAGACAGGAAGCATTAATAACCTGCTTGACTTTGGACAGCATCAGACCCTCCTTTAGATGTGGATAACTGTTCAAACGCACGCATTCAGTGAATAAGGATCACTGGTTACAATCAGGATTCAAATCCAGATAATTTACCTACCCATAATTGAGGGGTATTGAGTAGCATTTCTAATACTCTCCCTCAATCAGCTAATTTAATACAAGTCAAGACTGAATGCTCCTGTCCTATATTCAAAACCTTGTCTTCGACAATGAGTTGCAGTTTAAGTGCTAGGAAAGTGAAAAAGAAAATCTACAAAAATTGAACCAGGGGTTGTGGCAAACTCGCAGAAGTAATATTGTACCTTTCTGAATAGAGTTGTTCGCTTTTGCACCTCTTCTCCTGCTCTTTCAAGTGCTGGAAGGTTACGTGGAGTACCACCTAGGGACAGAAGGAGAAGGTTGAATAAGAAAGAGAGAGAAAGGGGAGGAGGAAGAACAAACTTAAGCAAAAGTTCTTCGAATCATTTTTTAAAAATGTTCATACGGCAATAGTGAAACAGAGATGGCATACTATAAAGTCAGTGGGTTGTGGGCTCCCCCCTTGTAATTGTCACTCACTGAGCTCTTGAGCTTGCACTATATGATTGTAGGAGTACTGTGTGGCAAGGTCAGGCAAAGATGCAGGCGTAATTACAACATTTAAAAGACATTTGGACAGATACATGAATAGGAAAAGTTTGTAGGGATATGGGCCAGGAGCAGAGAAGTGGAACTAGTTTAGTTTGGGATTAAGTTTGGCACGGACTGGTTGGATCAAAGGGTCTGTTTCCATAATGTTTGACTCTGTGACTATGACTAAGAAAAATTAAAGCCCAAATTTTAGGCATGAGAGACTCAGTTGTGGTAATATGACCAAAATCCTAAGTCCCACTTCTGAAAACAGTACTTCCTATTATCACTAGGACAGGAGTGGAGTCAGGACAGGTTTTGCACACGCATGTTTTGAGGAATCAGCTGATCATTTAATAGCAGCCATGAGCAGGTCGAAACTTTGTGGATTTGTTTTGAATATCAGGCCACCTTCCTGAAGAGTCAAAATAACCCCATGTAATCCTCTAAGAATATGATCCTGGGTGACACTGGGTAAGTCACTTCCTCTTGAAGGATGGTAATAAGTGGGTGAATGGGGCAGGCGGCTTGTTTGGGCTTCTGGAATCTTAATCCAACCTGCTTCCCCAGATTGAAAATAAGGGGTGTCCAGGTGACTATATTGACAGGTTGGGTTTATGGAACTGTGTAATTCTCCTCCCTTTGTGCATTGAACCTGAAAAAGAATATTATGGCCTGAGTAGCATATCTGAAAAATAAAACACTGGCCAAAGAAAACAAAATTAGCTTGTTTTGCACCATAGTTTCTAAAGGTATTTCCTGTTCACAACATATGAAATCCATAAAAGTGTTTCCACCATAGCTTACTTGTGCTTAATACTGAAACTAAGTAGCACAAATTACTTAAACTTACAAATAAAATATAAATTGCAATAAATATGCAGCTCAGATATGGTCATAAATTAAATTCAAAAGGGTCATGTATGATTGAAAAGAAACATTTACCTGTTGCAATTAAACATTTATCGTAAGCAATTTCAGAACCATTGTCCAATCTTACTTTATTCCCTCGGACATCCATGTGCAAGACCTAGAGATGCAAATGTAGAGTGCATATACATCTTGAAATTAAAAAAGGCCTCCCACACAGAATTTTCTTTTTTTAAACCCAAGCTTGACTTCATATGGTATCAAGTATGTCAGAGCAAAATGTCAGAGCAAGTTCACTAAAACAAAATGAGAAATGGAAAGTCCTGTTAACATTTCTATCAAGTGCAAGAACATGCAGTTCCTGAGACAAACCCTTTCTAAAACTAAGCAAGCACATATTGAATTATAGAAAATTATGGAGCATCTCCACCATTTTTAAATACAAACTCAGATAATAAGCTGGTACAATCTTTTGATTTTGGACTCACTTTTCTGCTAGTCAATACAGCCACTCCTCCATTCTCCACAAAAGGCAAGTCTTGAGGACTGACATAGAAAGATGGGGGCTGGAAGAAAATGCTGTAAAACGAAGATGGCAGATTAACTATGTTCTTCTTACGTCTTTTGAAACTGAGAAGTAACGTGACAACTTAAAAATCAGGGCCTTTAATTTAAACTTTCTGTTACTAGGTACAAAAGCATTCATGCACCTTCTCTAGATAGTGGAGAAAAAACTTCAGTCAATCTTGTGCTTAATATCCCACGAAGAAGCTAGGAATCTGAATGCCTAGCCTTTAGTGATTTTGTAGCCACTCAAATCACAGATTTTAGTGCCAATGTATTTACAAAACAACCTCGATTATCCAAACGAGATAGGAAGCACTATTTTGTTCGGATAACTGACTACTCGGATAAGGATAATGTTTTTACGGAACCTTGAGAGATCTTGTTAGGATAATCTGAAATTCAGATAACTGCCATTCGGATAACCGAGGTTGTTCTGTAGTTCTCTTTGGCAGATTAACAGTTCTGCTATAACAGAGTAGTACCATTCTCGTGCAATCCCATGCTGTAAGAAAATTGAGTCAAAGCAGCACCATTTAAACTAATGGGGCCGGAATCACATTTTGACTAATACATGCTTTAAAAGTTCTTGCTTTAAAAGAAGCAGTATCCCAATTCATCAATCACATTATAGCGAATTTGCATTAATGAAACACCTACTATATGAGAATGACCTGTAATTCTTGCTACCTTTGTAATATGTTTTGATTATCCTATTGATTTGCAGCATCTTAACCTCTACGTATTTCACAACATTTTAGATGCAGGGTGAAATATGTGGGGATATTTGAATTCAGTGATTCCAATTACGTGATTAGTTGGTTTCAGAGACATTTCATCTAGTTTTGGAGGCAATGTGGTAAATGTGAATTACAGAGAGTAACAAAGCAAGCAACATTTTAAAAATGGTGACACTTAACAGCATTGAAATTCAGAACACCCAAGACTGGTTACCTGCCAGGCAGATGACTTAAGAAAATACAAAATGCAATTCCTTAATTAGAGGCTCAAGTCTAGCCTTTGCATGTTAATTCCCTCAAGTGCCATTATGTATAAATTGTCTCTCTTTGTATAATGAACACAATCTCAGCAGTTGGTCTTCCAATTTAACATTTCAACACACTATCACTAAGCTTACTAACTATATGACCGCACCACCTTATTAAATACTAGATATAATTGCACTGTAAATACAAAAAGGATGAAATTATGGCATTTGAATTTTTAGTGCAAATAGGAGCACTCATGTTTTACTAGTTTTATTCTCTAATGTTTACCTCACTAATTAAGTGATCCATGGTTAAAATACTTAAATTCACCATTTTAGCGAACTTCTACTGATCTTCAGCATGAAGCTATGATCCTAATAGGCCGCTTTACTACAGGAACTCTTTAGCATCACTTTTCTAAAATGTATTTCACTGTTTTTGTACAGAGGAACCTTGATTATCCCGTATTCGATAATCCGAATACAGGATTATCCAGCAAGATCACAAGATCCCGATCTTGGTTAAACTATGTTGTTCAGCATTCCATTAATCAAACAAAATTCTTCACACCCATGTCCTTCAGATAATCAAGGTTCCTCTGTATATGCCATTTTCGTTTTTTTTCTGATAAAATACGGATACGTTATACAAATTACGAGCAGGATAAGGAAATTCAGCCATTCAATAAGATCACGGCTGATCTGTTTGAGTTTTGAATTCTGTGTCCCATTTACTTTCATTCCATTGCTTAACAAAAATCTACCTCTGCCTTAAAAATATCAATGAGCCTAGCTCCATAATCTTCTGAGGCAGAGTTCTAACTTTGCATAACTCTCAGAAAAAAATTCTCATCTGTTCTAAAAAGTTAATGCCTAATTTAAAAACAGTGCCCCTAATTCTGGATACACCTACAAGAAATATCCTTTCAATGTTCACCTTGTTAAGAAAAGTCAGGATCGTATACACTTTAATCAAGTCACCCTTCCATTTTCTAAACTCCAACGGAAATAAATCAGTTTGTTTCCTCATTAGACAACCTAGTCATTCCAAGTATCACTCTAGCTAAACCTCATTAAGTCACTTCCAACAGACTTACATCCTTAAATAAGGACACCAAAATTGTGCAATCTTCAAGGTTTGGTCTCACTAAAGCCCTGTATAACTGAAGGACATATTTTCATGTTCAATTCCTCTTATAACAACAGACAATATTCCTCAGCCATAATTGCTTGCTGTATCTGAATACTAACTTTATCTGACACGTACATCAAAACAGCTAAATCCCATTATACCTTGGACTTCTGCAGTCGTTTCCCATTTGCTTTTTCACTCTTCCTGCCAAAGTGAACAACTTCAATTTTTCCCACATTACACTCCCCTTGTCAGATTTTTGCTTAATCACTCAACCAATCCATTTGCAATCTCCATGTCTTTTTCTCAACATACTTTTCTGCCCATTTTTGTGTCATTTGCAAACTAAGATAGCATACTTTGAACCCATCATCTAAATTAGCTTTTCCATGTATTTGTTGCTTGTGTATAATCTGGTCAATTTGGCTACAAAAACTGGTTTTGAAGGGGTGCTCAATGGTCAAGAATGATCTTTCTGCCTCTTTTAAATAAGTAGTAATGTACCGTAGAAGAAGAAAATACGAAGTGAATTTTGTGAAAAAGATTTGACATTTTCCTCACATGTATTTTATCTCAATTAATTGTCATTCCAAAAAGAAGGAAAAGGAGGCCCATCACTCAGTGTTCTCTCCAAAATGCTTTTTTGGAAAAATGAGAAACGTAGAAATCAAAAATTCTTATTGTTAGACCATAAGATTATAGGAACAGAATTAGGCCATTTGGACATCAATCTGCTCCACCATACAATCATGGCTGTCCATGCTTCTCGAACCTTTTCTCCCATTTACCCTTGATCCCCTTACTAATCAAGAACTTACCTGTCTCTGTCTTAAATACACTCAATAATTGTCCTCCACAGCCCTCTGTGACAATGAGTTCCACTGATTAATTACTCATTAGCTGAATTTAGACTAGACTTACAGTGTGGAAACAGGCCCTTCGGCCCAACAAGTCCACACCGACCCGCCGAAGCGCAACCCACCCATACCCCTACATTTACCCCTTACCTAACACTACGGGCAATTTAGCTTGGCCAATTCACCTGACCCGCACATCTTTGGACTGTGGGAGGAAACCGGAGCACCCGGAGGAAACCCACGCAGACACGGGGAGAACGTGCAAACTCCACACAGTCAGTCGCCTGAGTCGGGAATTGAACCCGGGTCTAATTCTTCCTCATCTCAATTCTAAAGGGTCAACTCTTCACTCTGAAGGTAGTGCCCTCCTGTCCTAGTTTCTGCAACTCCTAGAAATATCTTCTCTGCACGCCTCTCAGTATTTCGAGCAGCTTCCCCCTCATCCTTCTGAACTCGATAGAGTACAGACTCAACTGCTCCTCATATGACAAGCCCTTCATCCCTGGGATCATTTTTGCAAACCTCCTCTGGACACCCTCCATTGCCAGCATTTCTTTCCTTAGATATGGGGCTCAAAGCGGTGTGAGGACTTTGCATTGTAAAGTTGGAACAGAAAAGATGCACCAAAAAAGTGACTTAGTTTCAACAATGTCAAATGCCGACCTTCTCTCTTTTCCATTCCACTGCTTAAATCTCAATGTTTCTGGTACACTGGAGTCATCAGAAAACCACAGCTCTTTTGAAAGTGGTGGCCGCATATAAGGCAAATCTGGTTCTTCTGAAACAATCAAGACCTGAAACATATAGAAAATACCAAGCATTTAAAAATCTAGATTGTGACTATACCCCATAAAAATGCTGTTAGACACTTCTGACTTGTTTGACAACCAAGACAGCAATACAACAGATATGCCATATCACAGATGGGAAGATGCTTTTTAGTTCTTAGCCAAATGAGATTCTGCGCTAATTTTCTATCTCATCAACTGAAGTTCATTTTCGATTCTATTACCTCTATGCCTTGCCAAAGTACCTGACAGACTCTCAAGATGAGTCAGATGATATGCTATAATAAGATGCTTACGTCCTCACCTCATATTCAGCTTTAATTCCTGTCCTACATTTTCATCTGGTGAAGCAAAGAATCAATATTAAGTACTCTAAAATGTTGGTGACCTGTGACCAGTGTGGTTCCACAGAGATCAGTACTGAACTTGTAACAGTTTACAATATATATTAATGACTTGGAGTAAGCAAATCTACTGCAGCCAAATTTGCAGATTCCCTCAAAGAAAAAGTGGAAGGGCAGGTTGCAAGAGGGATACACATTTTTTTTTGAGGAAATATAACAGAATTAAATTTGCTGCTATAAATTGAGAATACATCATTGTTCAGGCTACTGTACATGATTTATTTCTCCCTTCTACTTCTCAAAGCAATGCATCCTTCTTGGAAATAAAGCCTCACTGGTACTAACCAAGTTTCAATACTTAGCTCAAATGTCTATTCTCTCTGTATGATCCTGAAGAACACACAATATCAACTTGATAGTCAACTGTAGGAAAAACTATCCAGTCTTCAACTGACATTTTAATGCATTGGCCTACAGAAGGTGTCACTGAACAGCAATCAGGAGCCAGAAGGCCAGGTGATGTTCCTTTCTGTAAGAGCAGGTCCTGAAATCAACTGTAGGTCTCCACTTTCTGCCCTGCTACTATAGCGCACATTGAAAGTGGCACAGTCCTGAGGACTGCCTTAATCACCTAAACATTAGATTAGATTAGATTACTTACAGTGTGGAAACAGGCCCTTCGGCCCAACAAGTCCACACCGACCCGCCGAAGCGAAACCCACCCATACCCCTACCCTTACATTTGCCCCTTACCCAACACTATGGACAATTTAGTATGGCCAATTCACCTGACCTGCACATCTTTGGACTGTGGGTGGAAACCGGAGCACCCGGAGGAAACCCACGCAGACATGGGGAGAACGTGCAAGCTCCACACAGTCAGTCGCCTGAGGCGGGAATTGAACCCAGGTCTCTGGCGCTGTGAGGCAGCAGTGCTAACCACTGCGCCACCCACAAACATTATGGAATGCAGTCATCCAAATGTGCATTTAATTAGATAAATGTCTAATGAAAAGCGAATCATTACCAACCCTTGCTCCAGGATCTCGTGCACGGATAGATCTAGCTGCTGCAAATGAAGCAGTTCCACCACCGATCAGAAGATAAGGAGCATGTGATGGGATATCAGGCCGAGAACTGACTGGCACAACTGTTGATGCTGTCATAAAGGAAGGAACATCTTTATTAACCAAATTCTATCTGCACAGGATTCAGCATTAGCAATGATCTTATCAAAACCTCAAACAAATAAGTAAATTTACCATCAATCAATAGGTAAAATATGCATCTCCAGGAATGTCTTCAAGTGACAACATATTCAAAACTACAAAGTGGCTACTCATTGCCACGAATGTTATTTCTAATGGATTTGGCAACGGGTCAGCACACACCTTATGTAATGTTACATTAATTAACAAACAGAACAGGTAGAAATTGTATCAAGTAGCAATCATGAAAATTGCAAATAACATACTTTGCTCAAAAAAAGCATGCATTTCATCAAATGTTTACAATTATTATCTCAAAAGTGCTTCTTGGAAACATCATCTTCATGTTTACAAGCTTCAACAATTAGAAAGGTAGCAATATCTTTTTGCAAAAGGGCCTTAACTAGACTTTTTTAACTGAAGCATTTACAGAGGAGACTCGATTATCCAAAGGATATGGGCAGGGAATATTTTGTTCACTCAGTTGAATTCTGGATAATCGAATGCCAGATAACATAATTTAGCCAGGCATCAGAATCGTGTGATCTCGCCGGTTAATCCAATATTTGGATAATTGAGGTATCTCTGTTTTGAATTATTTCTCTTGACATCATCATTTGCTCTCCTACAGTTAACAGGGCAATTAAATTGCACACGAAACCAATCAAGAACAAATGACACTGAACTTTTCATCATCCCTGGCTTCTGTGACCTGGGTTCCTCTCCTGCAATGAACATATAATGCCAATGGATGCAGGTTTGCTCGCTGAGCTGGAAGGTTCATTTCCAGACATTTCGTCACCCTACTAGGTAACATCTTCAGTGGGCCTCCTGGCGAAGCACTGCTAATGATGTCTGCTTTCTATTTACAGGGGAACCTTGATTATATGAATACCAATTATCTAAAAATCGGATTATCTGAAGAAGATCTCAAGGTCCCGATAGAAAAGTTACATCAAAGACGTGTTTCCAAAAGTGATCGCATCTTTTGTTTACAGTGATTAAACAGGCACCGTCTCCAAATGACTAACATTTTGCCCTCTTTCTCATGGTTGATCCAATAATCCAAAACTTCACTTTCCTGTCCTTTCCTACAATCCTTGATTCACTTGCTGATTAAAAATATCTCTCGACTTGAACATACAGAATGGCCCGGCTTCAACTGCCCTGGGGGAGACAGTATATAATTCCTTAGATTAACTGCCCTCAGGGATAAAATTCCTCCTTATCTCCACCTTAAATGCGCAATTCCTTATTCTGAGATTATGTTCTTTAGTCTTGGACTCTCCCATGAGATGAAACAACCTTTCTGCATCTACTCCGTCAAGTCCCCAAAGAATTTTCTATGTTTTTATAGGGTCACCCCTCATTTTTCTAAATTCCAATCAGTACAGGCCCAAGCTGCTCAACATTTCCTCACAAACTTTTCCCCTATTCTTGGTAACAGTCAAGTGAATAGAGCTAACTTTGAAATGGTGAACAGACATAAGACGTTTCCTTTTAAAAGTCGCAATTCTGCCTCAGTTGCTTTCATATAGGCTCTTTCAATTTCTAGACAAAAACAATACTGGGTCCATGTAGTGTACTAATCTTTCTTGCACATTAACTGAAAATTTCAGAGCATTTATATAGTTTTCATTTGCCCTAAGTTGTAGTTTACGTTTTTGTACCACAACGCGCCAAATTAACGGGACTCTTTTGCCTCTTTTATGACAATCAAACTATTATTTTCCACCAAACTAAGAGATATTAACTACCTTCAAGACTATTGACATGGCTATAATCCGTGAGAGTACATTGTCTATAGTGGTTCTGTTCGCCGAGCTGGGAGTTTTTGTTGCAAACGTTTCGTCCCCTTTCTAGGTGACATCTTCAGTTCTCGGGAGCTTCCTATGAAGCGATTCTGTGCTGATTCCTCGGGCATTTATGGTGGTTTGAATCTGCCGCTTCCGGTAGTCAGTTGCTGTCCACTGCAGTGGCCTGTATATAGGGTCTAGGTCGATGTGTCGACAGAATTTGTTGATAAGTGCCATGCCTCTAGGAATTCCCTGGCTGTTCTGTTTGGCCTGCCCTATAATAGCCAGAGAAACAATATCCAACCTGCTGGACATACATAACAGACAACTGGACCTATGCCTCATAACACACTTCACATTCAACAACCAGATATATGAACAAATCAACAGAACACCCACCGGCTCACCAATCTCCGGACTCATAGCAGAAGCAGTAATGCAAAGGTTAGAAAAAACAGTTTTAACACAATTACAACCCAAACTCTGGGTCAGATATGTAGACGACACCTTTGTAATCATTAAAAACACAGAAATAGAGAACACACACCGGATCATCAACGCCACACTCACAGGAATCCGATTCACGAGAGAGGAAGAAAAGGATAACCAGCTCCCATTCCTAGACGTGATGGTACAAAGAACACCGAACGGAGAATTCACCACGAAGGTATACAGAAAAGCCACACACACAGACCAAGTCCTGAACTATGAAAGCAACCACCCCAACACACACAAACGAAGTTGCATCAGGACATTATTCAAAAGGGCCACAACACACTGCAGCACACCAGAACTACAAAAAGAGGAAGAAGAACACCTATACAAGGTATTCACCAAAAACGGATACCCGCGCAATTTCATCAACAGATGCCTAAGGGAAAGACAACGAAATGAGGACATGCCACAACCCAAAGGACTGGCCACACTCCCATACATCAGGAGCATTTCTGAACTGACAGCCAGACTGCTGCGACCACTAGGACTCATAACAGCACACAAACCAACAGCCACTCTCAGGCAACAACTCACCAGGACAAAGGACCCGATACCCAGCATGAACAAAACCAACGTAGTGTACAAAATCCCATGCAAGGACTGCACAAAACACTACATAGGACAAACAGGAAGACAGCTAACAACCCGCATCCATGAACACCAACTCGCCACGAAACGACACGACCTGCTATCCCTAGTAGCCATACACTCAGATGACAAACAACATGAATTCGATTGGGACAACACCACTATTATAGGGCAGGCCAAACAGAGAACAGCCAGGGAATTCCTAGAGGCATGGTACTCATCCACAAATTCTATCAACAGACACATCGACCTAGACCCTATATACAGGCCACTGCAGCGGACAGCAACTGACAATCGGAAGCAGCAGATTCAAACCACTATAAATGCTGGAGGAATCAGCACAGAAGCGCTTCACAGGAGGCTCCCAAGCACTGAAGATGTCACCTAGAAAGGGGACGAAACATTTGCAACAAAAACTCCCAGCTTGGCGAACAGAACCACTACAACGAGCATCGAGCCACAAATCTTCTCACAGTACATTGTCTCCTATCTCTTGTGCTTGAATTTTTTTCCAACCAGGTTCTTGTTGGAGACTTTATCAAAAGCCTCCTGAAACCTAAGTGTACTGTGAACATCAGTTCACCTTTATTCAGTTTGTTACTACAGTGGGTCTATAATTTACGAACGTCAAACCTATGAATGCTTGTACCTATAAATTCAATCCCATACAAGGGTTTTAAAGGCCCAGGATATGAATGTTTCTTTTACTTATGAACAACTGCTTTACACTGTCCCAGACCTGCATACAAATTGACCTGTGAATGGACTCCAGGTTGGAACCCATTCTATGAAGACATTTCAAGCAAAGTGGACAACAGGGACCCAGTGGATGTGGTGCACCTAGATTTCCAAAAGGCCTTTGACAAGGTGCCATACATGAGATTGCTGCATAAGATAAGGATGCATGGCGTTAGAGGTAGAGTATTAGTATGGATAGAGGATTGGTTGGCTGACAGGAAGCAAAGAGTGGGGATAAATGAGTGCTATTCTGGCTGGCGATCAGTGACTCGTGGGGTGCCTCAGGGATCGGTGTTGGGACCACGTGTATGGTATCAAAATTTGCCGATGACACTAAGATGAGTGGCAGAGCAAAGTGTGTACAGGACTGTGAAACTTTGCAGAAGAACATCGATACATTGAGTGAATAGGCAAAGGTCTGGCAGATGGAATACAATGTTAGTAAATGTGAAGTCATACATTTTGGTAGGAGGAACAGCAAAATGATTATTCCTTGAATGGTAAAAAGTTGCAGCATGCTGATTTGCAGAGGGACCAGGGTGTCCTTGTACATGAATTGCAGAAGGTTGGTCTGCAGGTACAACAAGTTACTTAGGAAGACAATTGGAATTTTTTATCATTCATTGCTAAAGAGGTTGAGTTTCAAAGCAGAGAAGTAATGTTACAGCTGTACAAAGTTTTGGTGAGGCCACACCTGGAGTACTGTGTGCAGATTCCGTCTCCTTACTTAAGGAAAGGATGTTCTGGCACTGCAGTGGGTGCAGAGGAATTCTGGAGTTGAGGGGGTTGGCTTATGAGGAGGGGCTGAGTAGACTGGGATTATATTCATTGGAATTCAGAAGAATGAGAGGGGATCTTCTAGAAACATAAAATTATGAAGGGGATCGATAAAATAGAGACAGATAGAATGTTTGCAGAGGATTATTAATCTATAGAATTCCTTGCCCAGGGAAGTTCTTGATGCTACTTCATTAATCGCTTTTAAAGCTAAGGTAGGTACTTCTGTGAAAAATAAAGGAAATAAGGGATATGGTGAAAATGCAGGCAAGTGGAGCCAAGTCCACAAAAAGATTAGCCATGTCCTTATTGAATGGCGAAGCAGGCTCGAAGGGTCGGATGGTCTATTCCTGCTCCTGGTTCTTATGTTCATTCGCAATCCAGGGATTGCCCATTACATCTCCAAAAAAATACCAACAGGTGTGTCAAGCATGATTTCCTAATCACAGATCCATGCTGACTATGCCAATCTGATCATTATCATCCAAGTTTCTATTATCACATCCCTTGTAACAGATTTGAACATTTCCCTCTGACTGATGTAAATTTAACATATCTTCAGCTCCGATTTCTCTCTCACTCACTTCTTAAATACTACCTTGCTATTTTTATATCTGCAGAAATCATTCCAGAATCTAATGAATTTTCAAAGATGATCATCAATGCTTCAACTGTCTCAATACTGTCCAGCCCTACATCAGGTCCTCAGGATTTCTCTCTTTTCAGCCTCATTATTTTCTCCAGTACAATGTCTTATGAAGGTTAATTTCTTGCAACTCCAATTTTCTCTCTAGCCACTTGGATCTCTAGTTCTGGGAGACTGCTTTTATTTTCTTCAATGAAAACAGACCCAAAGTAATCTTTAGCTTCTCTGCAATTTCTCTACTCAGCATTATAAATTCCTCAGAATCTGGCTGTAATGGACCCATGTTGGCCTTAGCCAAACATTTCCTTTCATTGTACGGGGCTCAGTGATTAGCACTGCTGTCTCACAGCGCCAGGGACCCTGGTTTAATTGCTGCCTTGCACAGCTGTCGGTGTGGAATTTGCATACTCTCTCAGTGTCTGCATGGGTTTCCTTCAGGTACTCTGTTTCCTGCCACAGTCCAAAGAGGTGCAAGTTAGGTGGATTGGCCATGCTAAATTGCCCATATAATCCACAGATATGGGTTACGTGAATGAGCCATGGGAAATGCAGGGTTGCATGGATGGGGGTGTGGGGTAGATTCTGGGTGTGGACCTGTTGGGTCGAATGTCTTGTTTCCACACTGTAGGGATTCTATGATTCTATGTAGCTATAGCAGCTTTTACAGTCCCTTTTTATGTATTTAGTAAGACTGCACTCTCATTCAATTATCCCTCTCCTTAAACATTTCTTGGTCCTTCTTTGATGACATTTATTGCTATTTCTGGTATCTTTTAAGGCCTCCTCTTTTAACTTTATATAACCATGAACTTCCTCTGTTAGCCACAGGTAGCAACATTGAAGGAATGTATAGTTAACGTAAATCATGTAATAGTTTTAAAAAATATATCCACTGCCTATTATGTTGCCTTTTAATGTATATTCCTAATCTATCTCAGTAAATTTATGCCTCATGCCTCCATAATTTCCCTTAATTCAAATTTAATACCCTTGTTTCAGATTAAACTACCTCATTTTCTAGCATAACATTAAATTGGATCATATTATGGTTACTTATCCCAAAAAGCTCTATGACAAAATTGTTATTTAGTCCTTTTCAGTTACATAATAGTTGACCAAAAAACAGCATGCCCTCACTTTGGCTTAACATACTGGTCAAGAAATCCAATCCTAGCACAATCCACAGCTTCAGTGTTCAATTGGTTTACCCAATCTATATGCTGATTGTGTTATTGAACCATTCTCATATTACTATCCACATCCTGCTACCTGCACTACATCTGGCAGTACTTTATAAACAAAACTAATTATTATTAAAATAAAGTTCTCTCTTTTTCCATTTTTCTCTTCCCAATTGAAAGTACTGGAATATCGATATCATATAGACAAGAGATAAGATTTCAAAAGTTGCAATGGGCTTGGTTTAAAGTTTAACAGGGCATTTGACACTAACTTTCCAAATACCACGCTTGCAGTCCTACATATATTCCTGCAAAGATAAAAGGAAACTTTTCATTCTTCATCCAACTCGATGTAAACCATAAATTAACTTGGCCAGAATCAGGAATGAAGGAAAACATGAAATACACCGGAATTTCTAACCAGTACTGCTTGTTTACATAGCTGGGAGTGATGCCATGGTCTGGAAGAACAAAGCAACAATGCAATACAAGATTCACCTCCATCTGCCGGTACCGCCTCTTCTTTTTCACCTACAAATTTAAAAGTACAACTTATTATTTCTAACATTATTAATTAAGACAGTATTGTAAAGAAGCATGTCAGTTCTAAGACTCAATAGAATGAAATCAAAAAATAAATTTACCTTGCACTATTAAAAAACTATTGTAAAAAAAACTTTCACAGAGGAAGAGGAAAATTAGAATACAAATTAACTAGGGGCAGTCATTCTTCCACATAAGACATTGGTTAACACTGGTTAATTGTCTGAGAATTTCATCTTCACTGTACTTTCCTTCCAATTTTCTGCAATAGTGAACAGAGCAAGCTGCAAAATACAAGTAGCTACCATCAGTTCTGAGGAAGAGGCATTGGACCCAAAACATTAATAACCCTGATTTTTCTCCATGGATGCTGCCAGACCTGCTGAGTTTCCCTGGTGATTTTTTTAAAAAGCAAAATACAGGTGTTCGCTCCATTTAATAATTATACTTAATGGAAGATAAACTTTCTCACAGCATAGTTTTTTTTAAACTAGATAACAGAACTTGGATATAGGTTTGCTCGCTGAGCTGGAAGGTTCGTTTCCACACGTTTCATCACCCTATTAGGTAACATGTTTATTGGGCAGCAGGCAAAGCACTGCTGATAATTCCTGCTTTCTATTTATATGTTCGGGTTTCTTTGGGTTGATGATGTCATTTCCTGTGGTGATGTTATTTCCTGCGGTGAAGTCACTTCCTGTTCCTTTTCTCAGGGGGTGATAAATGGGATCCAAGTCAATGTGTTTGTTTTTAAGAGTTCAGATTGGAATGCCATGTTTTTAAGAATTCTTATGCATGTCTTTGTTTGACTTGTCCTAGGATGGATGTGCTGTCCCAGTCGAAGTGGTGTTCTTCCTCATCCGTATGTAAGGATACTAGTAAGAGAGGGTCATGTCTTTTTGTGACTAGTTGATGTTCATGTATCCTGGTGGCTAGTTTTCTGCCTGTCTGCCCAATATAGGGTTTGTTACAGTCCTTGCACAGTATTTTGTAAATTACATTAGTTTTGCTTGTTGTTTGCATAGGGTCTTTCAACTTCATTTGTTGCTGTTTTAGTGTGTTGGTCGGTTTGTGGGCTACCATGTTGCCAGGGGGGTCTGAGACCCTATACAGACAATAAGCAAAACTGATGTCATTTACAAAATAGCATTGGACAAACAGGCAGAAAACTAGTCACCAGGATACATGAACACCAACTAGCCACAAAAAGACATGATCCTCTGACACTAGTATCCTTACATACTGATGAGGAAGGACACCACTTCGACTGGGACAACACACTCATCCTAGGACAAGACAAGCACGAGAACTTCTACAAGCATAGCATTCCAATCGGAACTCAATCAACTAACACAGAGTTAGACTCACTCTACCACCCCGAGAAAGTGAACCGGAAGTGACTTCACCACAGGAAATGACATCACCAACCCAAACATATAAACAGAAAGCAGGAATTGTCAGCAGAGCTTCGCCTGATGCCTGATGTTACCTAAAAGGGTGACGAAATGTCTGGAAGATAACCTTCCAGCTCATTGGGCAAACCTACATCCAAAACCTCAAGCTGAGCTACAAATCTTCTCAAAACTCGCTAAGATCAACAGAACTTTGGAATGGTAAGTTTTTTTTCCCCCAATTATTACAGAATCAAGCAAACTATTCATCATTTTCTAAAGGTCCTGCTGGCTCAGTCAATACATATACTGGCAATTATTATGCAGAGTCATATCAATGAAATCAATTTAAGGCTCATTACAGTATAAATCAGCTCAATGTCAGAATTATACCAGGGTCACTGTAACTGGCCTCAACCAAAGCAGGTGTGGCAGGAGGTAAAAGGAGAAGCAAAATCAGACAGCTTTTTGACTTTTAACTGCAGTCCAGTAGTTCAGGTGGAAAATGTGAGCTAAGGCAAAAGGGTATAGATTAGGATTCAATGACAAAGCCCCACACTCCAAGTTCAAAGTCTCCCAGTTTATAATTTGATTCACAGCTTACTACTCTCAACACAATAATTCCAAAGGGCTGCTGCCAAACATGAAATGGCACCACTTCAGGACTGTACATTTGTGGGAGTGAGGTAATAAGCATACATACTCTCTATCGACAACTTTTCAGGTTTCTTTTCTGCAGTTGATCTTGAAAGTATTTCTTCTACTCTTGCTTTGTACCTTTCTCGATCCTCTTTTATTGTCCTATATACCTGTCAAGTAATATGAATATGCAGTTAGTTCAATTCTAAAAGTTCAACAATCCAAATTAATAATCAAGAATAAAAATGCAACTTCTGTGTACATTCTCTCATATCTTTATTTTGCTGTCATTCATTTAGCTTTCACAGTTTGGCTGATGTAAAAAGTGGATGTGAATCAGATTCCCACAGAAGTCAATGTTAAAACCAGAGTTAGTTTCCTTTAGACATTTGTCTAAGAAAAAATGTACAGGCTACAGTGTGTAGGTGTAAATTTCTCAGCAGAAAACATCTGTAAAACATTAAGATGAAATGACGTACATTCTCAAATGTCTACTTATATAAATGAAATGACATCTAAATGAAGATAAATATAATACAATACTGTATAAATTTAAATAAATGATAAAATAACACCCACCTGATGATTTTTTAATTGATTCAGCTCCATTTAGTTTCACAAAATGGTCAGTGCAAGTAGCACTGTAAGTCTAGAACTTGCTGTACATACTAACTTCTACCACTATGTAGAGCCCAGGACTTCAGGGCAAGTTCAGGACAAAAGTCAGGAGAATAGAGATGCAAAATGTCCCCAGTGATGAGAAGACAATGGAGACATTAAAGGTGACACGGAGACAGGAATGAAAGGCAGGCTAAGGGCAGGGACAGGAACAAAATACATTAGGGACATTTAAGTGATTCTTGCATATGCACATGACAATCGTGAAATGAAGGGTATGTAGGTTTATTTATCTGAGTAGGATAAAAGGTTGGCACAACATTAAGGGCCAAAGGGCCTCTACTATGCTATATTATGTTCTATAAAACATAAGCAATGCTGGAGCAGGAGGAGTCCTAACAGTGGTAACGGACACTGGAGGCTTTAAAAGTAAGAATCGAGGTTAAGAATGGGGGCTGGAGAAGGAAGAGGGACTTTACAACTGAATGCAGGAGTGGAAGCACTGGAGAAAAGGGAAAGCAAGCAGGTTGGTCAGAGAACATAGGTCTGTGAAAAACAGTGTTAAAGTCAAACTTGCAACAGAAAACAATTTTTTTTACAATTTTATGAGAAAAAAAGTGAAATAACATTTGCCGTGTCAATATTAAACCAAGACTTCCTTTATTTCTAACGATAATGACAATGGAATTCATTTGCATACTATTTTATCCATGTTAAATGATCTTGCTCTTCTGTTAACCCAGGAGGAGAAGACAATGCTCAGTGAAATATAAATGAATAGACCAGCAGTTTTATATTTAGTATCCTCAGTTGGGATAATAAAGTTTGATTCAGTATTCCATGACTGGATTGTGGTATGGAGCAGGACAGCAAGGGGAAAGAAAGTCAGGTGAAAAACAATTTAAGTGGAATGATGTCCTCCATGAATCAACAGCTCATCGGTGCTCATTGTTAGGTCAAGACACGATTCTGTCGGAAAGCTTACAGGAGGATGGCAAATGTTTGCAAAATGCACCTCAACATTTCAGTGCTTCCAGGGATTAGGCAGAAAACAAATTACCTTTGTAAATGTTCAACACACAATGTAGATACAAATGAATTTTAAACTTTTATCCCTACAATAGATTAACGTAGGTTGAGAAATAGTGCTGCATCTATCTGAATCTACTGTACGGATGATGTTTTGCAACAGCCAGAACTACAAGTCTGAATGAGGTTAATTAGGGCAAACATTAAGTAGAGACCAGGATAAACAATGTAGTAATAGATTAATGGGGAGGTACTAGCAGATCAGATTAGAGAAAATGAGGTTACATTTCCAATCATCCAGATGGAAAATAAAAGCTTAGACATAAGAGCAAAAGGAAGCCACTCTGCCGTTCAGTGAGATCATGACTGATCAAATAAACCTTAATTTCATTTTTCTGCATTTTCCCCACTAACCAGTGATTCCCTTATTAAAAATCTCTCATCTCAGTCATGAATATACTTCGTAACCCAACCTCTACAGCCCACTGTGGTAATGAATTTCAGATGCACTATCCTCGGAGAAGAAATTCCTCCTCTGTCTAAGGGGTGAGGGTCACCCAGATATCTCTCTGAGAACGTCCCCCCTGGTCCCAGACTCTCCCTCATGGGAATACAACCTCTCAGTACCTATCCTGTCATGCCTGCTAAGAGTCTTATGTTTCAAAACAGTCAACTCTCATTCTTGTAAATCCAATGAATACAGACCTACTTAACCTGTCCTCATAAGAAAATCTCTCCATTCCTTGGATCCACTTCATGAAACTTCTCTGGATTGCCTCCAATGACAATATATCTTTCCTAAATAAAAGGGACTAAAACTGTTCACAGAATTCGAAGTGTGGTCTAACTAAAACCTTGTATAGTCTTAGCAATATTTTCATACTCCAACCTTTTTGAATACAAAGATTAACATGCCACTTGCCTTCCCTATTACTTGTACTCGTGACTTGTACACAAGGATCCAAAATCCCTCAATGCTGCAGGTTTCTTCATTTAAATAATATTAAGCTCTTCTATCTTTCTTATATGCATTCCTTACTCACTCACCTCAGCAGTGCAGTCACTTGTATTAATATAGTACCTTTAATGTCAGAACATAGTGAAAGGTGATGAACAGGAGTGCGATTAGACAAACTGACATCAGAACAAAGGAAGTTTGGATGCAAGAAAAAGGCTTGAAAAAAAAAGAGAAACTTTATACAGCATGATAAAAGGGCACTGATTAGTTGGCATGGAGATGCAGAAAGAACAATTAACTGTCAACTTTAATTTTCAGACTAAGAATTTGATTCTGATTGGTGAGGATGTTGTCATGGGGATTGCAGCAGAGTTTGGTGTCCCCATGATCCTTTTTGAAAAAGTTGGAATCCATATAAAAACCATTTTTGTTTTAAACAGGATCCAGTGCACTTATTCCAAGATACACAAATGCATAATTTGGTTTCCACATTCAACTGGGATTGCACCATGATGTATTTACACATGCTCGAAGTAATGTACATAAATACTCTAATTGTATAAATTATAACAATTTAAGATTTCCCATTCACCCTATTGACTGTGATATCTTTTTGACAACACTGCATGAAATGAAACCTAATTTTAAAAAATGCCAAAAAGGCTCCAGTAGCCAAACATGGGAAGGAATATTTGAAATACAATAATAAAACTGGCAGGCTTATGGAACTCCTGCAATGAATCTCCACCTACAACGAAACAGCACATCAGACTGTTGCTGCTGTTCCTGACAGAGCTGGGAATGTCAAGCACTTTGAAAAGTATTATGGTACGCAGTTTGAAAAACTGGTTAAAATAGAACAAGAAAGAAACTAATCAGGAAAAGTGTAAAGGGAAGACAAATCAAAATTGGATGAACTGGTGAAAATCATTTAGCTTCAAAGCCTTTTTATTTCAGTTCTAATCTACTTTTACAGAATTCTTATAGCACATGGAGACCATTCTGCCCACCAAGCCTGTGCCAGCCAGCTCTCCTTAAGAACAAATCACCTAATGCCATGTCACCTGGCAAATAAGAGCTGTTAAGAAAAGGCAAAGGCTTAGCTGCAATAATGTATAATACATTAAATTTAAAATATACATTTCCATTCTATAGACATATTACACACTATTTTTATACCTATCAGAGAAAAATGAAAATTAAGAGGTATATCAGCCAGGTCTATGTTAAAAATTTGAAGTAAATCAAATCACAATACCAGAGATAAAATGGTGCTATACAGTATAGGAAATCCTCGTCAGTCTTTTGTCCTGTTGATTTGTCCTTTCTTTGACCAATTCTGTTCACGATTTTCTTTAAAATTTGTCTTCATTTTAAATACGCTTGAAATTAAATTATTTAACATTCAAAGTAACATCCACACAGAAACCTAGGTTCATTTGGCTGCAATTAATCCTAAACTGATACAGTGCCAATTAAGAGCATTTGGTCCATATCCTACTAAACCCTTATTATTCATGTACCCATCCAGATGCTTTTTAGATGTTGTAATTGTACTTAATTCCACCACCTTCTCTGCAGCTCATTCCATACAAGCACCACCCTCTGCATATAAACACTGCTTCTTGGGTCCCTTTTAAATCTTTTACTGCTCACCTTAATCCGATGCCACCTAGTTTTGTACTCCTCTACTCTGGGAGAAAGGCCATGGCTATTCACTTTATTGAATTTTGAGAAGATTTGTAGCTCAGGTTGAGGTTCTGGATGTAGTTACGCTCAGAGCTGGAAGATTCATTTCCAGATGTTTCGTCACCATACTACTTAACACCTTCGGTGAGCCTCTGGACGAAACACTGCTGACGATTCCTGCTTTCTATTTACATGATTGGTTTCTTTGGGTTGGTGATGGGATTTGCTGTTCTTTTTCTCATGGGGATGGTAAATGGGATCCAAGTCAATGTTGATGAGTTCCAGTAGGAATGCCATGCTTGTCTCGGTTTGGCTTGTCCTAGGATGGATGTGTTGTTCCAGTCAAAGTGGTGTCCTTCCTTATCTTTACGTGAGGATACTAGTGAGAGAGGGTCATGTTGTGTTGTGGCTAGTTGATGTTCATGTGTCCGGGTGGCTAGTTTTCTGTCTGTTTGTCCAACGTAGCATTTGTTACAGTTCTTGCACGGTATTTTATAAATCAGATCTCCGATATCAGGATTCTTAGCACAGACAGTAATGCAGAGACTCTAATAAACAGCTTTGCCAACCATCCAACCCACTACGTAGTGGATACACTACGTGGATGACACCTTTGTCATCAGTAAACAAAACAAATTAGAGGGAACCTTCAAGACCATCAATAATATCCTTCCTGGCATAAAATTCATTAAAAGAGGAGGAAAACAACAACAAACTGCCATTCCTAGATGTCACAGTACAACGAACAGCCAATGGAGAACTTCAAACCAGTGTCTACAGGAAAACAACACATACGGACCAAATACAGAAGCAATCACCCTAACATCCACAAACAAAGCTGCATCAGAACATTATTTCAACGAGTCACCACACTTAGCAGCACAGAGGAACTACACAGAGGAAAATCACCTATACAGTGTGTTTAAAAAGAATGGGTACCCAATGTGCACAGTCTGCTGATTTCTCAGCAACAAACCCAAACAAGCAGACAAAACACGTCCAGAAACCCGAGCCACTCTCCCCTACATCAAACATATCTCGAACATCATGGTAGCCCTCAAAACCATCAACACACTAAACAGCAGCTAATGAACTTGAAAGACCCTATACAGACAAGCAAAACTAATGTGATTTACAAAATACCGTGCAAGAACTCTAACAGACACTACATTGGACAAACAGAGAAAACTAGCCATCAGAATACATGAACATCAACTAGCCACAAAACCACATGACTCTCTGTCACTACTATCCTTACATACAGGAAAGGAAGGACACCACTTCGACTGGGACAACACATCCATCCTAGGACAAGCCAAACAGAGGAAAGCATGAGAATTCCTAAAAGCATGGCATTCCAACCGGAACTCTATCAACAAACATATTGATTTGGACCCCCTTTACCACCTCCTGAGAAAAAGAACAGGAAATCACATCACCAATCCAAAGAAACCCAAACATACAAATAGAAAGCAGGAATCATCAGCAGTGCTTCGTCCGGAGGCTCAATGAAGATGTTAACTAGTATGGTGTTGAAACGTCTGAAAATGAACCTTCCAGCTCAGTGGGCAAACCTACATCCAGCACATCCACATTCACTTCATAAACCTCTATAAGGTCACCCCTCAGCCTCCGACATTCCAAGGAAAAGAAGCCCCATCCTATTCAGATTCTCCCTATAGCTCAAATCCACAACTCTGGCAACATCCTTGTACATCTTTTCTGATCCCTTTCAAGTTTAACAACATCTTTCCTATACTGCAGAGGCTGATATACCACCTCCTTTTCCCTGGATCATGACCCCACCATGGAATGTCAGGCTACTGTGTCTACAGCAGTCATTAACTTCATTTCATCTTGTGATCTCCCCTCCACTGTCTCCAAGCTCATTGTATCCCAAAGCTGCACACTTCTCTCGAAGCTATTAGAATAAATTATTGCCACTGTCAGCCATATCTTGCAAATTGCAAGATAGATTAGAGGGTCTACTGCATTTACAGGGAATGCCTTCTGCACTTGCACTGTTTTTAAAAATACAGGATAAATTCTACTCCTATACATAAACCTGATTTATGAACTTTAGATCAATGAAGTTAACTGAAAATCCCATAATGATAAGAAATGAGAGAACGTGCTACTACAATAAAACTTATAATCAAGAAGTGATCTAGAAGGTAATGATATCAAGAGGAAACAGTAAGGAAAATTTAAATGATTTATGTAATCCACATAGTCTTTTATAATCTCTTATCCAGCCACCTTAATTATCTAAACAAAAAAATGTAATGCATTTAAAGAGAGAGAAAACTGAGTGGAACGAAAAGCAGGTTATCGACAGAGGAAGTGAAAAGCTCATTCTTTTTATTGAGGCGTGTGTTACTTACATATGTGCCAGCTCCTAAACTTGTCAAGCCAAAAAGCACAAAATAAATAGTGCCAGAGCCACGAGGTTCAATGCCACTAGCCATTTGTCTGTTCATTTGAAGATCTAAGGGAAGCTTCCATCGTTGTAGCAAAGTGCCTGAAAGACAAAATTATTGCAAAAGAGTCAGAGAATTATCAAAGGCTGGCTAAGAGTAATAAGATTAGAATTTTATCAAATTGAAGGTGGATAAATCACCTGGACCAGATGGATTACATCCCAGTGTACTAACGGAGAGAGCTGAAGGAGTTAGCAGAGTTAGTGGCGATCTTTCAACAATTGCTACAATCAGGATGGGTACCAGAGGACTGGAAAATCACTAACATGACACCCCTGTTTAAAAAGGGAGTAAGGCAAAAGATGAAAATTTCAGACCAATTAGCCTACCCTCAGTCATGGGTATTATCCTGGAATCCATTGTGAAGGATGAGATTTCTGAATACTTGGAAGTATATAGTAATATAGGGCAAAGTCAGCATGTTTTCATCAAGGGGAGGTCATGCCTGACAAATCTGTTAGAATTCTTTGAGGAGGTAACAAGCAGGTTAAACCAAAGGGAGCCAATGGATGTTATCTATCTGGACTTCAAGAGAGCCTGTAACACAGGATTCTACAGAGTTAAGATAATGGCCCATGGTGATGGAGGCAAGATGCCAGCATGGATAGAAGCTTGGCCATCTGACAGAGGGCAGAAAGTGGGGACAAAATGATCCATCTCAGGATGGTAGCCAGTGACAAGTGGTGTTCCACAAAGCTCAGTGTTGGGACAACAATTTTTCACTTTATATATTTAACAATCCAGAAAAAGGAACTGATAGCATTCCGACTAAGTTTGCACACGGTACAAAGATAGGTAGAGGAACAGGTAGCATTGAGGAGGCAGAGAGGCTGCAAAAGAATTTGGATAGGTTAGGAGAGTGGGCAAAGAACTGGCAGATGAAGTACAACGTGGGAAAGTGTGAGGTTAAGCACTTAGGTAGGAAGAATAGCAGCATGGACTATTTTCTAAATGGGAAGAAAATTCACAAGTCTGAAGAGCAAAGAGACTTGTGAGTTCTAGTCCAGGATTCTCTCAAGCTATACTTGCAGGTTGGGTCAGTAGTTAGAAAAAATAAATGCTATCATTGCATTTGCCTAAGAGGATTTGAATATAAAAGCAGGGATGTACTTCTCTATAAGGCTCTGATAAGACCACATTTGGAGTATTGTGCGCAGGTTTGGACTCCATCTTCTCAGGAAGGAAGCACTGGCCCTGGACTGTGTTCAGAGGAGGTTAATGAGAATGATCCCAGGAATGAAAAGCTTAAATCTGCCACCTTCAACTACAGTTTTTAGTAAACAGTATGCAATCATTCCCAAGTGTTTCGCACTCTTATATCAGAGATTGAAACGACGTGGAAATAAGAGTTACAACAGCCAGTATAGACTTATTGAGCCAGTCATTTGGAGGCCATGCCAGCCCGTAAAGCAATCCAGTCAGATTCATTTCCCTATTCTATTCTTATAGTCTTGCAAATCATTTCTTGCAAGTATGCACTGAATTCCTTTGAAATTACTGATCATTTTGCTTTCATCACCATTATAGTGAGAGTTCCAGGTCATTATCACTCACCGTGTAACAAGTTGTTCTTCACATGCCCCCTACATTTTTGTCCAAAATCTTAAACATACGTTTTTCAGTCATTGTACGATCAGCTAAGACCAAGCCCCCATTTTATCTGAACTTGCCTTAACTTGTTACACCTCTGTCAAACGTCCCAAAAAACCTCCTTTGCTCTCAGGCCAACAACCCCAGCTCCTCCAGCTAACACTGTTCTTTTAATTAATTAATTAGAATTATTAAATTTAATTTCTCAGATTTAAATTTGTGAGATACAACACTGGTGAATTGTTTCCAGCATGCTAATGAATACAAAATAATGAACAATTTACTGATTTATCTGCTCAAGACACTATCCATTACATGGAAGTTCTTTTTTTCAAAATGCTTTGATTTCTCCAGCAAGAATAGCTCTGAATCAAGGGCAATACATAGCTTGATAGGTATTTACAAAATGATGTTTCAAGAATGTTGTTAAAAAGTACTAAAGTACACTTATATCTGACAATTTTGTATTTCATAATTTCTGCAATACATTGACAGATTTTGGGTAGATTTTCATTTTGTACTGGACATGATTGGTTAGGTGCAAAAACAACTATGTTGGACCTAAAAAAAATCAAAGTTCTACAATATGAAGACATAGAAGTTATACTAAGAGTGCACAAAAGTTTATAGATAGGCCAATAGATCTAGCCACTGAAAATTTTCAAATGAAAAGATGGACACAGCACAAATCAGTTATTATAACGTAACACTTTAATACACAGAATACCTTCTAAAAGGTATTTCATGGAATATGGGAGTTGCTGGCCAGCAGTTGTTGCCCATCTCTAGTTACCCTTGAACGGTTTGGCCGTCTAGCCCATTTCAGAGGACAATTAAAAGTCTATCGTAATGCTGTGAATTTGGAGTCATACGTAGACCAGACCTGCTAAGGATGGCGGATTTCCTTCCCTAACAGACATTAATGAACCACACAGAGATTTCCAACATGGTCACTGTGGTTGAGACTAACTTTAAATTCCAGATTTTACTCATGGAATTTAGATATCACTAGCTATTGAGCATGAGCAGGAGCTTCTGGATTACAAATGCTGCAATATGACAACTAGCTTAACATCTGTGGTAGTTAAATTATTTGAGAAGATTCTGAGGGATAAGGTATACATGTATTTGGAAAAACAGGGTTTTATTAGGAGCAGTCAGCATGGCTTTGTGCATGGGAGATCATGCCTCACAGGATTGTTAGAATTCTTTGATGAAGTAATCAGGAAGGTTGATGAGGGCAAGGCAGTAGACGTAGTCTATATGGATTTCAGTAAGGCTTTTGATTAGGTTCCACATGGTAAGTTGCTCTGGAAGGTTAGGTGGCATGGAATCGAGGGGGAGCTGGCAAACTGGATACATAATTGGCTTGATAGTAGGAAGGATGCTCGTCGGACTGGAGGTATGTGCCTCATGGGGTCAATGCTGGGCCCATTGCTGTTTATTATCATTTCAATGATTTGGATGAGAATGCACAAGGCATGATTAGTAAGTTTTCAGACGACACTAAAATAGGTGGTATCAGAGAGAGTGAGGAAGGTTATCAAAAATTGCAGCAGGATGTCAATCAAATGGGCCAAGAAATAGCAAACGGAGTTTAATATAAGTGCGAGGTCTTACAGTTTGGAACGTCAAATCAAGGTAGCAGTTTCGCGGTGAATGGTAGGGCCTTATGAAGTGTAGCGAGCAGAGGGATTTTCGAGTTCAGGTGCATGGTTTTCTGAAAGTAGGGGTATAGGTAGACAGGGCAGTGACAAAGGCTTTTGACACACTGGCCTTCATCAGTCTGGGCACTGAGCATAGAAGTTGGGAAGTTTTGTTGCAGCTGTAAAGGACATTGGTGAGATTGCACTTGGGAATGCAGTGTTCAGTTTTAGTCACCTTGTTATAGGAAGGATGTTATTAAACTAGAAAGAGTGCAGAAGAAATTTACAAGAATGTCACCTAGACCCAAGAGTCTGAGTTATAGGGAGAGGTTGGACAAGCTAGGACATTTTTCTTTAGAGCATAGGAGATTGAGGGGGTCTTATGGAAGTGCATAAGATCATGAGATGCATGGATAGGATAAACGCACTCAGTTGTTTCCCCAGGGCTGGGGAATCGATGAGTAGAAGGCATCAATTTAAGATTAGAGGGAAAGAATAAAGAATTAGAAGAGCAACTTTTTTTACACAGAGGGTGGTGTACAGATGGAATGAGCTGCTAGTGAAAGTGGTTGAGGCGGGTACATTGTCCAAATGCCTTTTAAATTTTGTTAATTACATGGATAGGAAAGGTTTAGAAGGTCAAGTGTAGGGAAATAGGGTTAGTGTGGACGGACATTTTGGTCAGCATGGACCAGTTTGGACCTAAGAGCCTGTCTGTGTGCTGTAGGACTCTGACTCTAGTCACCTTCTCTGCAAAATGAATGATGCGGAAGTGTAACAGGAAGATCAGAAGGACAAATAGAGAGTACATAATATTGAAACTTAAAAATAGAGAGTACATAATATTGAAAAGAATAGTAATACATATTCTTGTAAAAATATAAAGGAACAGTTACAGAGAGTAGGATCACTCAAGAATAAAATCAGACAAAATGTTAAGGATTAAGGAAGCACTTCCCAAATGTTTTCCCACTACGAACATATTTCAAGGTTTGAAAATTGTTGTGAAACTTTGGTGTAGCAGTTGCAAAGCTAGTGGAGTAACCGAGGGAGCAGGGGGACAATGGAGAGCAGGCCTACAAGGATGGCCTAAGTGGGGTGATATATAATAGTAAGTAAAGAATAACTGTTCATATTGCGAAAAGGAATTTTTGGGGAAAAGAAATAAAACGAATGAGGTTATATCACTCGGCTTAGGCACAATGTGATTATCTGTTGACAATAACTGACGAAATAGTGGGCCCTGGCCATAATTTTTAACTAGTAAATTTGGAAACCATACTAAATGATCAGAGCATAGTCAATATAGCTGCTCACAAAAAAACTTGCACTTACTGAGCAACTTTTAAAATCTCAGGAGAATCTAAAGTCTTTTATCGAAAACAATACACTTTTAAACCGTAGCTGTTGTAGCTGTAGGAATTGCAGTATCCAAACTGTACAAAGTATTTTCTAATTAACTTGTTCAGATATCTGGAGCAGGTAGGATGAACCCAGGTCTAACTGGCTCAGAGGTAGGAATATTACCACTATACGACAAGTGCCCTCACCCATGCTGTGCACAGAAAGTCCCAAAAGAGACAATAAAATAAATTATCAGATTGTTGGTACCTGATACTTATGAGTGATAAACAGCAGTTAAAACAGCAATTAAGAAATATTGCACTACTTCAAATAGTGCCATCGAATTCTTTACCCCCACCCGAGAGCAAATCTCCTCAGACCTTATCAAAAGGACACGATACACAGTGTAACACTGTTGCAATGGTGCAAGCACAGATTACGTACTCAAGTACAAGACTGCAGCTTGAATGCATAAATTTGTATTTCAAAGGGAGTACCTTAGAGACTGCTTAAATTTGGAGAAAAAGATAAACTGAGTAACTGTACACTAACATTATTTAGGAGGCACATAAAACAACCATCGTCATTGGAGAATAAAGTATCAGACAAACATATGAAGTTGAGGGTTCACAAGTGTCCCCTGGGTCTAATAGTCTGAGAGCCGCAAGAAATGCAAAACTTGCACTCACACCTCCCCCCTTACTTCTCTCCAAGGCCCCAAGGGATCCTTCCATATCCACCACAAATTCACCTGCACCACCACACACATCATTTACTGCATCCGCTGCACCCAATGTGGCCTCCTCTATATTGGGGAGTCAGGCCGCCTACTTGCGGAACGTTTCAGAGAACACCTCTGGGACACCCGGACCAACCAACCCAACCACCCCGTGGCTCAACACTTCAACTCCCCCTCCCACTCCACCAAGGACATACAGGTCCTTGGACTCCTCCATCGCCAGACCATAGCAACACGACAGCTGGAGGAAGAGCGCCTCATCTTCCACCTAGGAACCCTCCGACCACAAGGGATGAACTCAGATTGCTCCAGTTTCCTCATTTCCCCTCTCCCCACCTTGTCTCAGTCCCAACCCTCGAACTCAGCACCACCTTCCTAACCTGCAATCTTCTTCCTGACCTCTCCGCCCCCACCCTCACTCCGGCCTATCACCCTCACCTTAACCTCCTTCCACCTATTGCATTTCCAACGCCCCTCCCCAAGTCCCTCCTCCCTACCTTTTATCTTAGCCTGCTTGGCACACTCTCCTCATTCCTGAAGAAGGGCTCATGCCCAAAACGTCGATTCTCCTGCTCCTTGGATGCTGCCTGACCTGCTGCGCTTTTCCAGCAACACATTTGCAGCTCTAATAGTCTGAATCTCAGGATCTTAAAATAAGTGGCTGCAGAAATAGTGTATGCATTGGCTATAATCCAAAAAAGAAAAGATTCTAGAATGGTCCCTGCAGGTTGGAAAACAGCAAATGTAATACTGTTATTCACAAAACAAGGGCGGAAATTTTAAGCAGGTAAGGCCTATACTGTTTGGAGTTTTGAAGAATTAAAACATAAAATTCTTGACACAGTAGATACTGAGAAAATTCTTCCCGCCTCCCCATACAGGAATGGAGAATAAAGGGACAGTTTCAGAACAATGTTGCCCACTTAACGTGGAGATCAGATCAGGAGGAATTTCTTTTCTCAGGATCGTAAATCTTTTGGAAATCTGTACCTAATTTGGTTGCACCAAATACACTGATGTTTGAACTAAATACAATTCAGTGGTTATGGAGAATAAGCATCAAAGAGCAACTGAGATCCAAAATTAGATTATTTCATAGTGGAGCAAGTTCATAGTGCAATATGGATCTACTCCTGCTTCTCACGCTCTTATGTAATTGTGAGAAAATTCTTAGAATTGATAATTTAAGATAAAAATAATGAGCATTTAGAAATGTACAAACTAATCAAGAACAGCCACCAAGGGTGCCTACCACTGTGTTTGAAAGGGCTCTTGATTGTCTCCATCTCATGTCTGTTTCACCTTTTTCCCTCCCTCCCTCCTTGACCATGATATATTCCCCCTGTCTTCACCCTCGAGCATCTTCAGTAGATCATCATTCAAATTTCCTGAAGTTCCAGTAGCACGTCACCAGCAAATGTATCTTTTACTCTGCCCCACCACTCTGTTCAATATTCCAAATTGAATAATCCATCTCAGATAATTTGGCACGCTCTTAACACAATCAATTGTTTCTATGGCACGCAACTAAACTTACATCACCATCCTTCCCAATGACCATGAAGCCAAACACCTTGGTAACAGAAATTCATTTGCAATCTAGTATACTGTATACATTGACCAGTGTTTAGTCTCCACTAGTGGTGACAAACTAAATTGCTTTGCAGCACACCAGCGTGATCCTGAGTGCCTGGTTGCTTGCCTTCTTGATTCTGTCTCTCTCCATCCTCACTCTCCTACACTGTTTTCATGAAGCTCAACAGGCATCTCAAGAAAGACAGCCCCGTCTTTCAATTAGACATCCTAATCACTTTGGTCTTAACATTAAATTCAAGATTTTCAAACCATAACCACTACCCTAATCAATTATCCAAAAGTAATGGGATGATAATGGTTCATCTTTGTCATTTAAGATCTTTCGACTCCCTGTATGTGTATCTACTTGTTCCACTAACTCTCTTTCAACTTGCTCATCACCTCTATCATTTCATCCCATCAGAGATCTACAATACAGAAAAAGGCTTTTCATCCCATCACATCTGTGCCAGTCAAAAACAGGTACCGAACATTTCTAATCCCATTTTCCAATACTAGATCTACAGCGTTGTATGCATTGGTATCGTTAAGTGCACATCTAAACACTTTGCAACTGTTGAAGGTTTCTGTCTCTACCACTCTTACAGGCAGCGAGTTCCAGATTCCAACCAGCCTCTGGGTGAACAAAAGATTTCTCACATCCCCTTTAAATCCTCCTGCTCCTCACCTTAAATTTATGCCCCATTCATTGATTTCTCCATCAAGGGGAACGTTTCTTCCTGTTTATCCTAGCTATACCCCACATAACTTATAGATCTGAATTATCCCCCCTCACAATCTCTTCTGCTCTAAGGGAAACAATATTCTGTCCAATCTCTTTATAACAAGGTGTTGCCTAGGCCGGAGAGTTTCAGTTAAGTCTCCTCTGCACATCCCTCTTATAATGTGGATTCTAGAACTATACACAATACTCTAGCCATTACCTGATCAATGTTTTATACAGTTCCAGCATAATCTTCCTGCTCTTAAACTCTCTATTAAAGACAAGTATCCCATAAGTCTTGCTAACCATTTTATCTACATGTCACACTACCTTAAGGGATCACTGACCATACACAGCTTATTCCAATTGATCCTTGGCACTTCAAGGTCCTCACTCATGTATTCCCTTGCCTTGATTGTACACCTTGCATTTAGCCAGATTAAATTCCATTTGCCATTGATCAACACATCTGACCAGCCTATTGTTATATATATCCAGTTATCACCCCACCAATTTTCATAAAGTTTGTAAACTTACTGATTAACCCTAAATCTAAAGATGATGTTACAGTAGGGGGTGGTGCGTACCAAAGTTTAATCATTTATATAAAACATAAACAGCAAAGGCCCTAACACAGACCTCTGGTGGGGCCCCAACGGACACAGATTTCCAGTTGGAGAAACAACCCTCAATCATCACCTTATACTTCCTGCCATTCAACCAACTGCAGATCCAGTTTCCAAATTTCCTTGCATGCCATGGATTCTTAGCTTTGCTAACAGTGTCCCATGCAAGACTTTATCAAAAGCCTTGCTGAAGTCCAAGTAGCCTGAATCAAAAGCACTGCCCTATTCAACACGTTCAAAGAACTTAATTTTTGTTCCAGCCTCCCAACCCCCACTTTCCAGCATGTTTACGTACTTAAACATTGTATTCCTTCCCAGCTTTGTTGAAAGGTTATGGACATAATGTTAGTTCTGCCTCTGTGACCTGTTGAGCACCTTTGTTTTTGTTTTAGTTTCTGCTTCTGCATCACGTCCTGAAGATTTTTTTTGCACGGAATGCGACTTCCCCGTTTAATTTACCTCTTGGTGACACTGACCTTGGACCAGTAAAGAAAATGCCGAATGCCAGAGTTAAGACCTCTGCAGCTTTCAATGGAAACTGGTCATAAAAACTAACAGGAAAGCAAAAAAAATTCGAGACACAGAAATGAGTAGCGCCCGCGGACAGGTATTTTCGTGGACAGATCCGCTTGTAATAGTTAAGTGGGCAAATGCAAAGAGCAAACAGATCACCCTGAAAGGCACAGGTTGCAACTTCTAGATTGTAGCCTACCAAGGTGAAGGGAAGGGTGCACGGAGCACATGCCCGCACCAACGGGACAAATATTGTGCTTGGCGAGGGAGGAGGCCACGGCAACGGAAAGTTTGACCCTGTGGAGGTTCCCACGACCTTGGCCCAGCGGCATGAGAGCAATGCAAATGGGCAGAGAGCAACGCCGCGGCCTACAGGGGCGCCCCGCCAGACCCCCAGCCCCGCTCACCTCGCCTCCTGGCGCTACTCCTCACCAACGCGGACGCCGCTCCGCCCAGCGGCACCAGCCGCTGCCACACCGCCGCGGACCGTAGCATGGTTCCGGCTCGCCGTCTCCACCAAAACCGCCCCTCCCGCGGCCACACAAGACACAAACCCACCTCCCCTTCCCTTCCCCTCCCCTCCCCCGCCCTCGCCTCAGCCGGCTCACCGACTCTGCGCAGGCGCCGGTCAGACACGTCTGCGGCTCCCCCACCAGGGGAACACTCGCGGCCGACAGAGGGCGCTGTCACAGGTCCCACCCCGGGGAAGGCTGCAGGAGAAACAGCCACAAAGTTGCACCAAAGGGAAGCAAGTTAAAGTTTGCTAAGGTGCCACATGAGGGGTTAGTATGGGATTGGTGTACTGACATGGGTAGATCACTGGTTGGCAGACAGGAAACAAGGAGCAAGAACAGAACAGGTATTTTTCTGAGTGGCAGACAGTGACTATGGGACACCGCAGGTTTTAGAACTTGGAGTAAAAAATGAGGTCTGCAGATGCTGGAGATCACAGTTGAAAATGTGTTGCTGGTTAAAGCACAGCAGGTTAGGCAGCATCCAAGGAACAGGAAATTCGACGTTTCGGGCATAAGCCCTTCATCAGGAATCAGATGAAGGGCTTATGCCCGAAACGTCGAATTTCCTGTTCCTTGGATGCTGCCTAACCTGCTGTGCTTTAACCAGCAACACATTTTCAACTTTTAAAACTTGGACCCCAGTTGCAAATCGTTCTGCAATGACATGCGTTTCGTTAACATGAATTCACTGTAATGCGACTGATGAATTGGGATCATCGTCCTGAAGAAGGGTTAGGCCAGGAACATTGACTTCTCCTTCTTCTGATGCTGTCTGGCTGGCTTGCTGCGTTCTTCCAGCCTCCTGCCTGTCTACATTGGAATCCAGCATCTGCAGTTTTTTTTTGTCTCTGACATTGTTTCTAAAGTATGACCTTTTATAACGTGTGCGTTGGCAGTAACGCGAACACACTGCCAACACTTGAAACTCTGTTTCTAAAGCGCGATTTTTCTATAACAAGAATGCAACTATCATGTTATAGAAGAATTACCTATATTCACAATAAATGTTAATGATTTGGATAAGGAAACTAAATGCCCTGAATACAAAGCTAGCTGGGAGGGAGAACTGTGAGGTGATTGCAAAGATGCTTAAGGGTGATTTGGACAAGTTGAATGAGTGGACAAATGCATGGCAGATAATGTATTATGTGGATGAGTGTGACGTTATCTACTTCAGTAGGAAAAACATTTTCATCTGAGTGGTAAATTGGGAAAGGGTGAGGAGCAACCAGACACCAGTCACCCCCATCACAAAGGACTCAAAGCCCTCCGCTTCTTCCTTTCCCACCATACCAACCAGTACCCTTCCACTGACACCCTCCTTCGACTGACTGAACTGGTCCTCACTCACTCTGAACAACTTCTCTTTCCAATCCTCCCACTTCCTCCAAACCAAAGGAGTAGCCATGGGCACCCACATGGGCCCCAGCTATGCCTGCCTCTTTGTAGGATATGTGGAACAGTCCATCTTCTGCAGCTACACTGGCAACACGCCCCACCTTTTCCTCCGTTACATCGATGACTGTATCGGCGCTGCCTCGTGCTCCCACGAGGAGGTTGAACAGTTCATCCACTTTACCAACACCTTCCACCCCCACGTCAAATTTATCTGGACCATCTCAGACTCCTCACTCCCCTTCCTAGACCTCTCCATTTCTATCTCGGGTGACCGAATCAACACAGACATTTACTATAAACCGACCGACTCCCACAGCTACCTAGACTACACCTCCTCCCACCCTGCCCCCTGTAAAAATGCCATCCCATAGTCCCAATACCTTCGTCTCCACCACATCTACTCCCAGGAGGACCAGTTCCAATACCAAACAACCCAGATGGCCTCCTTCTTCAAAGACCACAATCTCCCCCCAGACGTGATCGACGATGCTCTCCACCGCATCTCCTCCACTTCCCGCTCCTCCGCCCTTGAGCCCCGCCCCTCCAATCACACCAGGACAGAACCCCACTAGTCCTCACCTACCACCCCACCAACCTCCATATACATCACATCATCCGTCGTCATTTCTGCCACCTCCAAACGGACCCCACCACCAGGGATATATTTCCCTCCCCTCCCCTATCAGTGTTCCGAAAATACCACTCCCTCCGTGATTCCCTTGTCAGGTCCACACCCCCCACCAACCCAACCTCCACTTCCGGCACCTTCCCCTGCAACCGTAAGAAATGCAAAACTTGCGCCCACACCTCCCCCCTTACTTCCCTCCAAGACCCCAAGGGATCCTTCCATATCCGCCATAAATTCACCTGCACCTCCACATATATCATTTACTGCATCCATTGCACCCGATGTGGCCTCCTCTATATTGGGGAGACAGGCCGCCTACTTTCAGAGAACACCTCTGAGACACCCGGACCAACCAACCCAACCACCCCATACACTTCAACTCCCCTTCCCACTCCACCAAGGACATGCAGGTCCTTGGACTCCTCCATTGCCAGACCATAGAAACATGACGGCTGGATGAAGAGCACCTCATCTTCCACCTAGGAACCCTCCAACCACAAGGGATGAACTCAGATTTCTCCAGTTTCCTCATTTCCCCGCCCCCCACCTTGTCTCAGTCCCAACCTTCGAACTCAGCACCACCTTCCTAACCTGCAATCTTCTTCCTGACCTCTCCACCCCCAACCCCCACTCTGGTCTATCACCCTCATCTTGACCTCCTTCCACCTATCGCATTCCCAATGCCCCTCCCCCAAGTCCCTCCTCCCTACCTTTTATCTTAGCCTTCTTGGCACACTCTCCTCATTCCTGAAGAAGGGCTCATGCCTGAAACGTTGATTTTCCTGCTCCTTGGATGCTGCCTGACCTGCTGCACCTTTCCAGCAACACATTTTCAGCACCAGTCACTGAAAGTAAGCATGCAGGCATAGTAGCAGTGAAGAACGCAAATGGTATGTTGGCCTTCATGGCGAGAGGATTATTTTTCTTTAATGTGGTTGACCAAGCAAAGCTTGTGCATTTGATGACTATTTTATGCCCATGAAGATAGCATCTTTGTTTGCTTCTCTGGCAGCATAACATGGACAGTGCTCAAAACCTCCTTGACTAAGGTGATCTGGTGCTTGTTATTAGTGAATCAGGTGATGCATTCAATCATGTGGACAATGCGGAAGCTATCGACATTCATGACCTTCAACAAAATTCAGATGAAAGGTCAACCTGGATCAGCCCCCAGTATATGATGGCTCAGTAGTTAGCACTGCCACCTCACAATACCAGGAACCTGGGTTAGATTCCAGCCTTGAGCAACTGGCGGTGTGGAGTTTGCATATTCTCCCTGTGTCTGTATGGGTTTCTGGGGATGTTGCCAGGGTTGGAGGATTTGAGCGATATGAAGAGGCTGAACAGGCTGGGGCTGTTTTCCCTGAAACATCAGAGGCTGAGTGGTGACCTTATCGAGGTTTACAAAATTATGAGGGGCATGGATAGGGTAATTAGGCAAAGTCTTTTCCCTGGGGTCAGGGAGTCAAGAACTAGAGGGCATAGGTTTAGGGTGAGAGGGGAAAGATATAAAAGAGACCTAAGGGGCAACTTTTTCATGCAGAGGGTTGGACGTGTATGGAATGAGTTGCCAGAGGATGTGGTGGAGGTTGGTACAATTGCAACATTTAAGAGGCATTTGGGTGGATATACGAATAAGAAGGGTTTGGAGGGATATGAACCGGGTGCTGGCAGGTGTGATTAGATTTGGTTGGGATATCTGGTCGGCATGGATGGCTTGGACCGAAGGGTCTGTTTCCATGCTGTACATCTGTGTTGGTTAGGTGTATTGACCATGCCAAATTTCTCATAGTGTCCAGCAATGTGCAGGCTAGGTGGGTTACAACATGCAGAGTGACAACGTCTGGGTGGGATGCTTTTTGGAATGACACTTTTTGGAGGGACGGTGTGGAAGTGATGGGCCAAATGGTTTTCTTCCACAATGTAGGGATTCTACAGGTAGTATTATTTCGGAGTCTTCCTCTGCCTCTTGGATGGTTTCTTGATTACTACATGACCATTTCGGTGCCTTTCGGGACACAGTGCCCTTTGCCACAGTTGCTGACTTATTCGTGGTGTCTGATTTCACAGGAACAGAGATGTCTTGCTGCAGTTGTACAGAGCCTCAGTAAAGCAATACCTGCAGTGTTGCGTACAGTTTTGGTCTCCTTTCTGAGGAAAGATGTTCTGGCTATGGAGGAAGTGCATTGAAGTTTTCCCAGTATAATTCCTGGGATGAGAAGACTGACAAGAAGCTGGATTGTGTTTGTTCAATGTGTGCAGGAGGGTTTCCTGACACAATATGTAGACAGGCCAACAAGAGGTGAGGCGATACTGGATTTGGTTCTAGGTAATGAACCAGGCCAGGTGTTAGACTTGGAGGTAGGTGAGCACTTCAGGGACAGTGACCACAACTCAGTGACTTTTAGTCTAGTGATGGAGAGGGATAAGTGTACACTGCAGGGCAAGAGTTATAGCTGGGGGCAGGGAAATTATGATGCGGTGAGGCATGACTTAGGATGCGTGGATTGGAAAAATAGGCTTCAAGGGAAGAACACAAATGATATGTGGAGAGTGTTCAAGGAACAGCTAATGGGTGTCCTTGATAAGTATGTACCAGTCAGGCAGGGAGTAAAGGGTCTTGTGAGGGAGCCGTGGTTTAATAAGGAATTGGAATCCCTTGTGAAAGGGAAGAGGGCGGCCTATGTAAAGATGAGGTGTGAAGGTTCAGTTGGGGCGATTGAGAGTTATAAGGTAGCCAGGAAGGATCTAAAGAGAGAGCTAAGAGCAGCGAGAAGGGGACATGAAAAGTCCTTAGTTGGTAGGGTTAGGGAAAACCCAAAGGCTTTCCATAGGTATGTCAGGAATAAAAGGATGACTAGGGTAGGTATCGGTCCAGTCAAGGATAGTAGTGGGAAGTTGTGCGTGGAGGCGGAGGAGATTGGAGAGACACTAAATCAATATTTTCGTCAGTATTCACTCAGGAACAGGACATTGTTGCTGATGTGAATATTGAGTCGCAAGTGATTAGAATGGATGGCCTTGTGGTATGTAGGGAAGAAGTCTGGGGAATACTGGAAAGGATGAAAATAGATAAGTCCCCTGGGCCTGATGGCATTTATCCTAGGATCCTTTGGGAAGCTAGGGAGGAGATAGCGGAGCCATTGGCCTTGATTTTTATGTCGTCGGTGTCTACGGGAATAGTGCCAGAAGACTGGAGGATAGCGAATGTGGTCCCGTTGTTCAAGAAGGGGAGTAGGGATAGACCTAGTAACTATAGGCCAGTGAGTCTCACTTCTGTTGTGGGCAAAGTCTTAGAGAGAATTGTGAGGGATAGGATTTATGAACATCTGGATAGGAATAATGTGATCAAGGATAGTCAGCATGGATTTGTGAAGGGCAGGTCGTGCCTCACAAACCTTATTGAGTTATTTGAGAAGGTGACCAAGGAAGTGGACAAGGGTAAAGCAGTAGATGTGGTGTATATGGATTTTAGCAAGGCGTTCGATAAGGTACCCCATGGTAGGCTAATGCAAAAACTACGGAGGTATGGCATTGAGGGTGCATTAGAGGTTTGGATTAGGAATTGGCTAGCTGGAAGGAGACAGAGGGTAGTAGTTGATAGTATAGGTTCATCTTGGAGTGCAGTTACTATTGGTGTTCCACAAGGATCTGTTTTGGGACCATTGCTGTTTGTCATTTTTATAAATGACCTAGAGGAGGGGCTTGAAAGCTGGGTGAGCAAGTTTGCGGATGACACGAAAGTCGGTGGAGTTGTGGACAGCGAAGAAGGATGTGGCAGGTTACAGCGGGATATAGATAAGTTGCAGAGCTGCACAGAAAGGTGGCAAATGGAGTTCAATGTAGCTAAGTGTGAAGTCATTCACTTTTGTAGGAGTAACAAGAAGATGGATTACTGTGCTAATGGTAGGCTACTTGGTAGTGTGGATGAGCAGAGGGATCTTGGTGTCCATGTACACAAATCTCTGAAAGTTGCCACCCAGGTAAATAGTGCTGTGAAGAACTGGGCTTTATTGGTAGAGGAACTGAGTTCCGGAGTCCTGAGGTCATGTTGCAGTTGTATAAGACTCTGGTGCGGCCTCATCTGGAGTATTGTGTGCAGTTTTGGTCGCCATACTATAGGAAGGATGTGGAGGCATTGGAACGAGTGCAGAGGAGGTTTACCAGGATGTTGCCTGGTATGGTAGGAAGATCGTATGAGGAAAGGCTGAGGCACTTGGGGCTGTTCTAATTGGAGAAAAGAAGGTTTAGGGAAGATTTGATAGAGGTGTACAAGATGATTAGGGGCTTAGATAGGGTTGACAGTGAGAACCTTTTTCCGCTAATGGAGTCAGCTGTTACTAGGGGACACAGCTTTAAATTAAGGGGTGGTAGGTATAGGACAGATGTTAGGGGTAGATTCTTTACTCAGCGGGTTGTGAGTTCATGGAATGCCCTGTCCGTAGCAGTGGTGGACTCTCCCTCTTTATGGTCATTTAAGCGGGCATTGGATAAGCATGTGGAGGTTATTGGGCTAGTGTAGGTTAGGTAGGCTTCGGTCGGCGCAACATCGAGGGCCGAAGGGCCTGTACTGCGCTGTATTTTTCTATGTTCTATGTTGGATGGATTATGACTATATTCACTGGAGTTTGGAAGAATGAAGGGAATCTTATCGAAGTCTATAAAATTCTAACAGTGTTTAGTATAATGGAAAAAACATTAATGTAAAACATGCAAAAATTATGTTCTCATGATTGTGGAGTCTAGTGACAGGAGCCACAGTTCATGGATGTGGTGTAGACCATTTTAGTCTGAAGTGAGAAGAAATTTCTTCATCCAGAGAATGGTGAGCTTGTGAAAATCCCTGCCACAGAAAACACGGGAGGTCAAAACATTGATTATTTACAAGAGAATTTAGATATAGAGCTAAAGGGATCAAAGGGTAATGGGAGAAAGTACAAACAGTGTATAGAGTTGAATAATCAGCTGTGATCATATTGAATGTCAGAGCATGTTTGAAGGGCTAAAAGCCTTACATCTGCTCCTATTTTCGATACTCTTCTGTTCTGTAAGCTGTAAAAATAAGTTTAAAAACATTAGTGAAAATTTACTCCTTCAGAATGACAGCTTTCCCCAGAAAATATTTCATGTTAGTTTCTACCCAGAAACAACAGGTTTTTAATTCACTTGTGGAACATGGGCTTTGCTGGCTGGCTGACATTTATTGTCCATCCCTAGTTTTGCCTTTGAGAAGGTGGTTGTGAGCTGTCTCCTTGAATCACTCCAGTCTATGTGCTGTAATTATACCCATAATGCTCTTAGGGAATTCCAGGATTTTGACCCAGCAAAATTGCTCAATAAAGATTATGCCAAAGCTTTCATCTCACACTCATCAAGACAAATCAATAAACCAAATTTCAAAGATCAGATCAATTTAGATTGTAGGAGAAAAGGGTGCTGATTGATTGTCAATTTGACACAGCTTGGCTGAGGAATACCAGGAAGGCTCAAGGCCTAACTCTATTCTTTTTGCAGACATTTAAATTTTTTTTAAAATTGTTTAAACAACATTGAAATGTGATTAATGCCTTGAAAACATTTATGGAGCCAACATTATACAGCACGGAAACAGACCGTTCAGTCCAACTCATTCATGTCGACTAAATACCCTAAATTAATCTAGTCCCATTTGCCAGCACTTGTCTGTATCTCTCTCAACCTTTCCCATTCATATACCCATCATGCCTTTTAAATATTGTTACTGTACCAGTCTCCACAACTCTGTCTGCCAGCTCATTCCATACAAGCACCATCCTTTGCGAAAAATGTTGCCACTAAGATCCCTTTGAAATCTTTCCCCTCTCACCCTAAACTTATGCCCTCTAGTTTTGGACTCCCCCATACGGGGGAAAGACCTTGATTATTTACCCTATCCATGCACCTCATGATTTTATAAACCTCTAATAAGGTCACTCCTCAGCCTCCAACGCTCCAGGGAAAACAGTCCCAGCCTGTGCAACTTCTCTCTTTGGCTCAAAACTTCCAACACCTGGCAACTCTTTGCAATTTCATTACGCAAACTAATTCCCACTTGGGTCATTGCTTTCCTTTTCTCTCTCTTTAATGTCCTGGTGTTGCTCTTGTACTACCCCTTCCAGCCTTAAGGAAACATAAATGGAGAGGTGGCAAACTAGTGGTAAAGTTACTGAATTACTAAAAACAGTTACATAGATAAATGCTGGAAGGAGGGTGGCAGGGAACAAGGGGGGTTGATGAAGGGTTAAAAGAGAGGAAATGGTCTGAGTTGTCCCCAGAGGGTAGTCAGTCCCGCCCCGTCCTGCACCGCCCCCAATGCGCAGGCTCAGCCTTTGCCCGGGTCTCGAGCAGTGACAGTTAGTCTGCCTGTCCTGGGAGAGGTACGGTCTCGAGCCATGTCCCGGCCGACGCTCGAGCGGGGCCTTGCGCTGCTGCTGCGTGCCGTCTCTCGCCTTCTGCTCGCCCTCCTCTCGCTCGTGCAGTCCTTCGGCTCCCGGGACCTGCGGCCGGTGCCGCCGGCCGTTCAGCCCCTCCTGCTGCTGCCCGGTGTCGAATTGGCCCGCAGGATCCGCCAACGACAGGTAACCGCAGGGCGAGGGAGCAAAGGGAGAGATGGGGCGGGGCGATACAGCTCACAATAATCCATCACCTGAGGTGATGAGGCTAAGACTACCCCTCCAGACACGAAAGTTGTGACAGATCTCCGAGCTGAAAACAGAAAAAGGTGTCATTCAGGGCTAGGGCTGATCTTCCTGGCCGTCTGGTTGATGCTGTGCCAGCTGTAGATTAGATTAAATTGGATTACTTACAGTGTGGAAACAGGCCTTTTGGCCCAACAAGTCTTCACCAACCCGCCGAAGCGTATACCCCCAGACCCATACTCCTACATTTACCCCTTCACCTAACACTGCGGGCAATTTAGCACGGCAAATTCCACTAACCTGCTCATCCTTGGATTGTGGGAGGAAACCGGAGCACCCAGAGGAAACCCATGCAGACACAGGGAGAATGTGCAAACTCCACACAGACAGTTGCCTGAGGCGGGAACTGAACCCGGGTCTCTGGCGCTGTGAGGCAGCGGTGCTAACCACTGTGCCACCGTGCCGCCCAAAACTGTAGTTCAGTTGGTCTCGATTACATTTGCTCCTTAGTCAGCGAAGGCTACAATTTGCTGGAAAAATTAGCCTTGTGTTAACAATGACCCCTGATCAAATTGTACGTTTGTCCAGAGGCGCTCAGCAAATCGCGAATCCTCACAGTATCCCAGATAGTTTGGGCGTTTGAATCATCGAATGGTTAGAGCGGAGAACAATCCATCCACGGCGAAGGCACAGTGTCAGCAGTCTGGACCATCTGTAATAATTCACCCAAGGCTGTTTTGACAGTATCTTGCAAACTCAAGACCATTACTATCTGAAGAACAAGGGCAGTAGATACATGGAAGCACCATGACATGTAAGGCCCCTTCCAAGCCATTCATTATCCCACCTTTCAGCTCTCCAACTTTCTCTATTTAGGAATCAAAGATGCAGATAGTTTATATCCAACCTGCTAGTGTTATAAACCACTTCAGTGAAACATTTTCAATAATTAACTTGTAAATATTTCTGCTAGCTTTGAGAATTAATGGGTTTTTGTGTATTGGTGGAGGTTTCAATCAGGCAAGGTAACAGTTGTGTATCAAGGTTTGTTAGAAATTTCTGGGCTTGACCTTTTTTAACACTAAGGGAAAATATTCATTGATTAGAGAGAGACCTTTCCATTTTACTTTCAGTTTTGGGAGTTGTGCAAACTGCTTGATGAAAATGGGCATATAAGTCTCTGCTCCTTAGAAAGGATTAAATTTGTTAACGTGAGTTTATCTTGAAATAAGGAATTAATAATAGATTACGAAGTAAGTATTTGGATAAAATGTTGAAGAGGTTGTTTGAAGTTGAGTACATTCAAGCTAAACTTGTATAATAGCTCTTGCTGGTGTGAGAACTGTACAAAGGGTGCTTTTGGATACTGCTCGAGGAATGTTTTTTGAAATGTGGAAAGGAGTATTTTGAGATTAATAGATTCTGCTTCTACTGTGTTTAAAAGTCTTTGGATTTGTGTTATAAGTAAATGGCTTGGTTTCCTTTTATTTTCTTTGTTCCCTTATGTGAATGAACATATTGTTAAATCAAAATCTGCTGATGTTTCAATAAGATATCACCTCATTAAAGCCAAAGTAAAATCTGATCTTTCAAGCCAGATTTCACTCTGGAAGCTGACTTGTTTAGTAATAACATCAGCTGAGATCATAAGTCAAATAAAGGGATTGAACAAGTTGCTTTACCTGAATAGACTGGCCCAACTTACACTCCTAAATTTTTGTGGCAGCAAGAGATGGTTTGATTGAAACATGTAAAATCCTAAGCGTTCTTAAAAAGATAGATGTGGAAAGTACATAGGATGGTCCAGGGGTCACTGTTCAAAAATAGGTCATCCATTCAGGTATTTTTTTTCCCTGCAGGGGTGTGTGTCATTGGGGATCACTTTTTCAAAAGATGATAAAACAAAGTGTATTTGCATATTTCTAAAAATAGATATATTCTTGATAAGGGACGATTGATTATTGGAGCTAGGCAGAAATGCCAAATAAGTTAATCAATGGCAGTGCAGGCTTGAGGTGCCAAATGGCTAATGACTGGAAAAACTTTCAAGGCCTTACCCCAATCCCCATACACCAGGCCTTCTCATCACATGTGCTGATATCACACGTAACCCATTGTCAGCTACTAGTCAGTCATAGAGATGTACAGCATGGAAACAGACCTTTTGGTCCAACCTGTCCACGCTGACCAGATATCCCAACACAATCTAGTCCCACCTGCCAGCATCCAGCCTATCTCCCTCCTCCCTTCCAATCCATATACCCATCCAGATCCCTTTTAAATGTTGCAATTGTACTAGCCTCCACCGCTTCCTCTGGCAGCTCATTCCATACACATACCACTCTCTACATGAAAAAGTTGCCCCTTAGGTCGCTTTTAAAGCTTTTCCCCTCTCACCTAAACCTATGCCCTCTAGTTCTGGACTCCCCCACTCCAGGGAAAATACTTTGTCTATTTATCTTATTCATGCCCCTCATAATTTTGTAAACCTCTATAAGGTCACCCCTCAGCTTCCAAAGCTCCAGGGAAAACAGCCCCAGACTAGTCAACCTCCATATAGCTCAAATCCTCCAACCCTGGCAACATCCTTGCAAATCTTTACTGAACCCTTTCAAGTTTCACAACGTCCTTCCGATAGGAAGGAGACCAGAATTGCACGCGATATTTCAAAAGTGGCCTCACCAATGTCCTGTACAGCCGCAACATGACCACCCAACTCCTGTACTCAACACTCTGACCAATATAGGAAAGCATACCAAATGCCGCCTTCACTATCCTATCTACCTGTGACTCTACTTTTAAGGAGCTATGAACCTGCACTCCAAGGTCTCTGTTCAGCAATACTCCCTAGGATCTTACCACTGAGTGTATAAGTCCTGCTAAGATTTGCTTTCCCAAAATGCAGCACCTTGCATTCATCTGAATTAAACTCCATCTGCCACTCCTCAGCCCATTGGCCCATCTGATCAAGGTTCCGTTGTAGTCTGAGGTAACCTTCTTCACTGTCCACTACACCTCAAATTTTGGTGTCATCTGCAAACTTACTAACTAACCTCTTATGCTCATATCCAAATCATTTATGTAGGTCATTAAGATGTGGGTGAATTATACCTTTTTTAAGAGGGTTAAGAGCTAGCTGTGACGTCACCAAGTGCTCTCAATAAACACAATGTGACGTGTTCCAGCCGCTGGAGTAGCTGGTTGCCTGGAAATGACAAAAAAACAGATGTGAATTAGGCCAATCAGTTTAAATTATACCCTGGAAAAATACAAAATTCCAATCAAGTTTGGATTGAGTATATTGACAATTTTAAAAGTCAATGACAAAATCCAATACTTTGGGGGTATAAGATGAGAAAAAATGAACAGTTGAGAGGATAACTGCCAAGCCCAGCATGTAAACAGACTGCTTGAAAAATAACTCTCTTAAAAGGTATCTTTTCAATCAGTAACCTGTAACGCAGAAATTTCTAAGAAGAAGAGAAAACACGGTAAGATTCAAATAGAAAAACCGAAAGCTGACTGGTTTTGAGATAAGAAATGTTGTTTTGTAAATCTAAATTGGGAGTTTTATCGAACTTGTATTATAAAAGGGAAGGTAAAAGATAGGTTAGAATAAGGGCTAGTGAATAGTTATTAGTTAATTATTCGCTGTTATACTTTAAGAAATAAAGTTGTTAATTTTTACTTTGAATATTTCTTGGCCACTTGAATTTTTACAGATTACTACACAGGATAAATTTTTTCTAGTTTGCTGGTTTTAAATTGAACAGGATGGTTTGTCCCGTGTCATAACATATAAGTGATGAAAAGTAGTGGACCCAGCACTGATCCTTGTGGCACTCCGCTAGTCATAAGCCTCCAGTCTGAAAATAACCCTCCAGCACCACCCTCTGTCTTCTACCTTTTTGAGCCAGTTCTGTCTACCTTTGAAGTGTGGTGCTGGATAACACTGCAGGTCAGCAGCATCCGAGGAGCAGGAGAGTTGACGTTTTGGGCATAAGCTCTTCATCAGGAGTGGGAAGGGAGTTGAGAGATAAATATATATCTCTCAGCCCCTTCCCCCTCCACATTCTGATGAAGGGATTATGCCTAAAATGTCGATTCTCCTGCTCCTCGGATGCTACCTGACCTACTTGCTGTTCCAGCGCCACACATTTCAACTCCAACTCTCCAGCATCTGCAGTCCTCACTTTACCAAGCTATTATCACCTTCACCAACATGTCGGAAATATCTTTCAGCTGAAAAGTCTGTGAAAATGACTAAGTAAACGAAGATGCTCTCTTCTGTAAATTCTGGCTTTAGAGTGCAAAGTCTAGGTTGGCAGTTCGGTAGAGTACTCGTAGTGCTGCAGTGTTGCTAGTGCATTCTTTTTAATGTGATATTAAATGAAGGTCCAGTCTCCTCCTCCTGCTAGACCTAAAAGTTCCTGTTGCACTCCTTGAAGCATGGAGTTCTTCCTGGTGTCCTGGTGAATATTTATCTCAATGTGCATATTAGCTGCCAGTATTCCAAGACTGAAGTACATAATCTCAAATGTTACAATGCTAACTACTCTTTGAAATATTCAATTGGCTTTAAGTTGGGCCATCCAAAGCATATGAGGCATCATATAACTAAGTTACTTAAAAGTAAGCTATTTAAAACAAAGTTTTATTTTGGTCTATTTGAGTCATTGAAACAATTGATGAGATTTAAGATCCATAAGAGTGAAGATGACTACAGTCCTTTTGAAGTTGTGCTTTTTTTAATAACAAGAATTTCACATCTTACATTACATCTTCCGGTTTTAGTTTATTAAAATACTTAACATGTTTGTTCACAGAAGGTTAAGTTATTGAGCTGAAAAACTAGTTAGAAATTGGTACCTGTTGAGGGATTTATGACACACCCTCAGAGCAAATGGAAGTTGAACCTTGACCACCTCTCTCAGAGGCAGAGACACTACCGCTGTGTCACAAGGGACCTACTAGCTAGAAACAGTAAGTCAGTCCATGAGGCAACCATGTGAAGTTCATGTCTGATGTTTGGAAAACTCTGGTTTACTCATCTCACCACAGATGCCTTTTTTTTTCTCTGAGCATTTCCAGAATTTTCTGTTTTCTTTTTCAGATGTCCAGCATCTGTAAATACTACATTTTTGATTAGACCAACCTCCATTCATATTTCTTAAATGTAGAATTGTAATATTAAGAATGGACCCAACTAACCTTATTCTAAGGCGGTTGTGAGGCTGGTCCTTACCTGACTGTACCTTGGTTTTAATGTCTTTGATTAACAGCTTACTCTCTCACCTTTTGAAAGAATCTGACTTATTGCCTCTAGTTCTTGTTTCCTGAGAATTTGATGGCTAAAGGCTTTGTACAGTGTTGTCGGTCTGCCATTATAGTAATCAAAGGCTTTGATCCTCGTTTTCTATTTTCAGTGCCAGTCTAAAAGATCAGGCTATTTTGAGGATGAAGGAAAGTTTTATGTTTAAAGTTTGCATCTAGAGAAGCAATTTGTACCTTTTCTGTTGTGGATTGTGGAGAAATCTATGCTTAATTGTTAAATTACTCCTTTTTTATTTAAAATAAAACTATTTGTTAGCGCAAAGTCTGTGTCTGAATTTTGCCAGGATACATCCAATCTGGCTTTCGAAGTAGAGAGGATAATGCAATAAGTTTCCAAGTATCTTTATTGTCCTAGATATTGGACAGAAAATTAGATACTGCAGATTGCAAAAGGCAAGAAGTCCATTTAGAGGAATGACCCTAGGATCTCGAGAAGATATCCAAGGTGAAAATGTAACCATTTTGCTCATGTATTTAAAATCCATATTATTCATCTGCTTGGATGCTTGATGCTTGCTTGGAATTTGATCTTTATCATTGCTGTTATCTTGGCTTTTAAGTCATTGGTTTGCATACTATTAGTACCAGAATGGCGGTCTGAAGATGTATGATCTATCTTCATTCTCATCAGTAAAAGTGTAGATGCTTATTCTCAATAATAGCATATTATCTATTTTTTAGAGGTAAAAACAATGACTGCAGATGCTGGAAACCAGATTCTGGATTAGTGGTGCTGGAAGAGCACAGCAATTCAGGCAGCATCCAAGGAGCAGCGAAATCGACATTTCTGGCAAAAGCCCTTCATCAGGAATAAAGGCAGTGAGCCTGAAGCGTGGAGAGATAAGCTAGAGGAGGGTGGGGGTGGGGAGAAAGTAGCATAGAGTACAATGGGTGAGTGGGGGAGGGGATGAAGGTGATAGGCCAGGGAGGAGAGGTGGAGTGGATAGGTGGAAAAGGAGATAGGCAGGTAGGACAAGTCCAGACAAGTCATGGGGACAGTGCTGAGCTGGAAGTTTGGAACTAGGGTGAGGTGGGAGAAGGGGAAATGATGAAACTGTTGAAGTCCACATTGATGCCCTGGGGTTGAAGTGTTCCGAGGTGGAATATGAGGCGTTCTTCCTCCAGGCGTCTAGTGGTGACGGAGCGGCAATGAAGGAGGCCCAGGACCTCCATGTTGAGTTGAAATGTTGGGCCACGAGACGGTGTGGTTGATTGGCGCGGGTATCCCGGAGATGTTCCCTAAAGTGCTCTGCTAGGAGGCGCCCAGTCTCCTCAACTAAGAGGAGACCGCATCGGTAGCAACGGATACAATAAAGGATATTAGTGGATGTGCAGGTAAAACTTTGGATGTGGAAGGCTCCTTTAGGGCCTTGGGTAGAGGTGAGGGAGGATGTGTGGACACAGGTTGTATAGTTCCTTCGGTGGCAGGGGAAAGTGCCAGGATGGGAGGGTGGGTTGTAGGGGGGCGTGGACCAGACCAGGTAGTCATGGAGGGAACGGTCTTTGCAGAAGGTGGAAAGGGGTGGGGGAAGGAAATATATCCCTGGTGGTGGAGTCTTTTTGGAGGTGGCTGAAATGTCGGTGGATGATTTGGTTTATGCGAAGGTTGTAGGATGGAAGGTGAGCGCCAGGGGCGTTCTGTCCTTGTTACGGTTGGAGGGTTGGGGTATGAGGGCGGAAGTGCGGGATGTGGACGAGATGCGTTGGAGGGCATCTTTAACCACGTGGGCCTCCTTCACTGCTGCTCCCTCACCACCAGACGCTTGGAGGAAGAACGCCTCATCTCCTGCCTCGGAACACTTCAACCCCAGGGCATCAACGTGGACTTCAACAGTTTCCTCATTTCCACCCCCCCCCCCCCCCACTCCTGAAGAAGGGCTTATGCCCGAAACGTCGAGTTTCCTGTTCCTTGGATGCTGCCTGACCTGCTGCGCTTTTCCAGCAACACATTTTCAGCTCTGATCTCCAGCATCCAGCACTTTCTCCTATGTTTAATGTTTTCCATATTCACTTAGTGATGTCACCATTTGGTAATTATTCTCCAACAAGCGTTTATTCTTTCAAAATAGTCATTGTGCAAAATGGCATTTTTTTTTAGGAACATATGAATTGGAATAACCATTCAGTCTGTTGAGCTTACCCCACTCCTCAATACAATCGCAGCTGATGCAACCCTTCAAAACCTTTTTCCCACCCCATTTCTATAATCCTGTATGCCAGAAATATGTCAATCTCTTAAACAGACTGCATGACTGAGCTTCCACTGTTCACTGTGATAGACAATTCCAAAGGTGCACAGCCCACTGAATAAAAACAATTCATTTCATTAGCACCCCCTTTTATTTTTAAATTTTGCCAACTAATTCTAGACTCCCTGCCCCTACCCTTTCAATCTCTTTAAGCTTCAATGAAACCACCTTTCATTCTTTCAGGCCCTGTATGCCCATTTTCTCTCCATGGACAGTCCCACCATCCTAGAACAAGCCTGATGATCTTTCGTTACACTTCCTCCGCAATAATAAACCTGAGGGAAGCAGACCAAAATTGCACAAGATATTCCAGGTGTACTTGAACTACAGGCCTGTACAATTGAAACAAGACTTCACTACTCCTGTACTCAAACATGCTTGCAATCAAGGCAAGCATTCTATGAGCTTTCCTAATAGTTTGCTGTGTATGCACATTAACTTTCAGTGACTTGTTGACAAGGGTACCTCAGTCCCTTGGTACATCTATATTCTCCAAACTCTTAGCATTTTTAAAAAAAAAATCCTGCACATCTGTTCCTTTAAACCAAACTGGATAACCTTCCATTTTTCCACATTATATTCTATTTGCCATGTTCTTGCCCAGCTGTTAAGCCTTTCCAAATTCTCTTGAAGCCACTTTATCTCATAACATACATTTCTACTTAGCTTTGTATCACCTGCAAATTTGGAAATAGTACATTTGGTCCCTACCTCCAAATCATTAATATATGTTGTGGACTACCAGTACCCAAGTACTGATCCTGTAGCTCTAGTTACAAAGTGACAATATTTACCCATTTATTCCGACTCTCTGGCTAACAGCAGATCAAAATAATTTATCCATGCTATCATTAAAAGCCTTTTGAAAGCCAAGTGTTCTACGTCCATTGACTCTCTTTTTATTAGTTTTGTTTTTAGCATCTTCGACAAATTCCAAATTTGTCAAACATGATTTTTCATTTCAAGTTCCATGACAACATCCAATCAGATCATTAACAATCAAGTGTCTATCTATTATACCTATTATAATGGATTCTCGCATTTGCACAACTACTAATATAAGTCTAACAGGTTTGTAGTTCCCTGCTTTCTCTCTTGTTCCCTTAATTAGTGAGATGACATTTGCTATCTTCGAATCTGTGGAAATCATTCCAGAATCTATAGAATTTTGGAAGATAAGCACCAATGTGTCAACTATCTCTTAAAGTCTTTCAAAACTGGGTTATATACTTTCAAGTCCACACGTTTTCTCCTCCTTCAGCCCCATTAATTTCTCATGTATGATCTTACTAAGACTGGTTCAGTAATTCTGGGAGATTTTAAAATCATCTTCAGCGAAAACAGACCCTAGTAATCATGTAGTTTCTTTGTCATTTCTCTATTCCCCATTAGAAATTCTGTAAACTTTGTAATGGGCCCACATTGGTTTTAGCCAAACGTTTCCTTTTTGTAATTGAATAGAAACATTTACAATCCATTTTTATATTTTGCTGCATTCTATTCATATCATATTCCCTCTTTTTTTGATTAGTTTAATGGTCATCCTATTCTAAAACCTCTCAATCCTCAGATTTACTACTATTTCTGGCAATTTTATAAGCCTTTACATTTAACCATATTCAGTCCTGAAATTCATTTGTTAAACATGTTGGCTGATCGTTGTGTTTGGAAGAATATAGTTGCTACATATTTGGGGTAGCACAGTGGCTCAGTGGTTAGCACTGTTGTCTCACAGTGCCAGGGACCCGGGTTCGATTCCAACCTTGGGCAAGTGTGTGTGGAGGTTGCATGTTCTCCCTGTGTCTGTGTGGGTATCCTCCGGGTGCTCTGGTTTCTTCCTACAATCACAAAAGATGTGCAGGTCAGGTGAATTGGCCATGCTAAATTGCCCATTGTGTTAGGTGCATTAGTCAGAGGGAAATGGGTCTGGGTTGGTTACTCTTACGAGGGTCGGTGTGGATCTGTTGGGCTGAAGGGCCTGTTTCTGCTATAGGGAATCTAATCTAATCTAAATATCATTGATATTTCTTTAAAGAATACCTATTGCCAATGTACAGTCATTGCTTTTAATGTATTTTCCTAATCCACCTTCATGAACTTGTGCTCCAAGGCTTTGTAATTTCATTTATTTGAAAGTGAGCTACCTCACTTTTGAGCGTAATGTCAAATTCAAACGTATTGTGGTCATTCATGTCAAAGGTTCTTTTAAAACATGATTGTTAATTTGGTTTTTAAAATTAAATTCTATTCAATCAATTAGATCGAATAGATCAAATACAGTATGTCTTCTATTTGGCTCTTCAGCTTACTGCTGTAGAAAACTATTCTTACCGCACTCCAGAAATTCCATAGCTTTGTGTTCAATTGATTCACTCCATATGCATATTGAAGGCTTCCGAGATAACTTGGTTACCCGTGCTTGCACGTCCCTCTCTTCCCCAGATTAATGCCAAGTTCCACAACTAGCACTGCCTCCACTTTTTTTTCTCGTTTACAGATGCAATGTTGTAAAATAGAAGTGAAATGGAAGTGTTAGCAGGACAGTACATCTGTTACATTTTACAGGAGGTCCCTGACTTAAATGCAGTCATATGCAGAAATGTAATTTTCAATATTTAACGTACCGACATTTTCTGTACTTAAGAACAGCTGTTTTATTTTGCCCTGCATTGTGTTCTGTATGCCTGTTCATAATCGGTTACTGCCTGCATTAGCATTTTCTGTTACCTTTCTGTTTTATCATAGAATGGAATGGAGAAGTATTATATTTGTAGCATGGAATTATCTGCCACGTGTTCTTGAAGCAACATCCACAAACTCTAGACCCACGAACAGAGCAATGCTAGAATACGGAATTTGACCTTAAACTTCGTAGGCAAATCGGCACCCCTCCAATGCTCCAAATTTAATGGTTGAATTAGCATGTATGTTTGTTGTAATATTCTATCAATCCCCCTCCATATGCAGAAAAATAACTGACCAAGATGTTTCTCTAGATGTTAAATTTCTGATGCTGGTGTGAAATAATGTTACAAACTGCAAACTAACTTTAACAATTCATCTCTTGCAATTAATTTTAGGTAAAGTGTGTGGATGTAATACAAGAATATATCAACAGAATCAGAGATATCAATCCGATAGTTAATGCTCTTGTTGCAGAGAGGTAAGGTATTTGTTTTGTGTACCATTTGCCAAAACACTTTTTTTCCCCCTGTGATCACCCAAGTAACCTATTATCTGAATAATATGGCACAGCAATAGTAGGCATGCGGTACTTAGTCTCTCCCTTGCCATCTTGGGGAGAAAAAACAAAACACTACGTCTGTGCCCAATTCCTGAACAGTTTGTATATATGTGTTGGAGAGGTTAAAGTTGAAATTGGTGCTGACAAGATCAGAATTGTTACCTTGTTGATGCCCACTGCTGAAGTTCACATAAGTGGCCACTTGTATCAATTCTGGAGAATGCCTGTGACTTCTGAAATAATATCTCAGCAAAGGATCATCGCATTCACAAAAGAAGTGTTGAAAACCGATTGGATAATACACAATTTGTATCTCATACTTGGCACTACGAAGCTTCATTCAGTTTCTGCCATCACTGACATATGAACATAAAATGTAGGAGTTGAAGAAAGCCAATCATTAAGTCCACTGTAACCTAGAATGAGCTCATGGCTGATCTGATGATTCTCCGCTTCATTTTTCTTTCTTTTCCCCATAGCAATGATTCCCTTACTGAATTAAAAATCTATCTCAACCTTGAATGTACTTAATAATCCAGTGTATTTCGTTTTCTGATAAAGAATTCCACAAACTCTCAAACCTCCAAGAGAAGAAATTCCTCCTTGCCTCCAAACTCCTTATTCTAAGATTATGCTCTCTGATCAGAGATTCTACCACAAGGGGAACAACCTCCCTGTATCTGCCTTGTCAGGTCTCCTAAAAATCTTGTTTGCTTAAATCAGGTCACCTCTTATTCTACTTCAGTGTTTGCAGACCCAACTTAATCAACCTCTCCTCATAAGATAATCCATCCATACCCAATGTCAGCCTAGTGAAACCTATCTGACTGCTTCAAATGCCTTTGATAAAGGGGCTAAAACTGTTTGCAAGGTTCTAACTTGTGCTTATGTAGTTTTAGTAGGAATTCTTATTCTTGTATTCCATATCCTTTGAAATAAAGGTTGACATGGCATTTGCCTTCTTTGCTACTCCTGAACTTGTATACTATAACATAAGGGTTATGAGTCACTTGGCTCACTATTCAGTTTGATCATGGCTGATCTGTTAATTCCGCATTCCCTTATATTCCTGATAACCTTTCATTCCTTTGATTGTCAAAATTTATCTACTTCTACCTTAAACATTCAAAGAATCTGCTTTCACTGTCTTTTTGAAGAGGGTTAAAAAGACCCGTGATTATCTGTGAGAAAAAAAGTTATCCACGTGTCTTAAGTGCTGTCACCTTGTTTTTAAACAGTCACTCCCAAGTTCTAGATCCTCCCACAAGAGGAAACCTCCTTTCCCACATCTACCCTGAAAGTTTCCTTTGTGATGTTATGCATTTCAATGAAGTAATCTCCTACTCATCTAAACTTCAGCCAGTAAAAGCCAAGCTTCTTCAACTTTTCTTCATGAGATTACCTACCAATTCTAGACATTAGCTATATCTAAATCGATTAAATGTTCTCTGAACTGCTTCCAATGCATTTGCAACCAACCTTAAATAAGGAGAGCAATACTCTACATAGTACTTCATTTGTGGAGTGGCTATGCAGCTTGTAATTTCATCAGGTACTTCACAATTTTTAAACCATGCTGCTTCATCTGAATGCTGTCAAAAGTCATCCCTGTGAGCTTTTCAGTGCCCCAGAGTATAAGCCCATACCTGTATTCTTCCAGAATCTCATTACTATCTTTCCCATTCTTTGTGTGTTCTCTTACACATTTTGAAAACCAGTTGGTACGATGTGAAATTTACATCGGGAGTTTTGTGTAGTTGTTATAACAAAAGGTGGTTATTATACTTGATTCAAGGGAAAATTCCATTTTAGCCTGTTAATCCTTCCCAGTTGCTAAAGCGTTAAAATTTGACTTGAAGATGATTTTTCTCAAAGTTCTGAAAAGTTTTTGATTCTGACTTTCATTTCTCAACTTTAGTATTGTGTTCTTATATGCTTTTTTGCCACAACCTCCATTGGCATATTTGTCGCTACTCTAGGTTTGCTGCTGCCTTGAGGGAGGCCCAGCAGGTGGATGACAGGCTTGCTGAAGCGAACGAAGATGAGAAGTTGCTAGAAGAGACTGTTCCTTATCTTGGTGTTCCTTTCACAGTCAAAGAAGCAATTGCATTAGAAGGTATGTTAATAATTTGTATGTGATGCAATGTAGACCATATTATAGGTGGAAGTTCTGGTGACCATGAAGCTACCAAAAACTACAATTTCATTGTCATTCTTCATAATCACTTAAGTGGTCACTTTGGTTTTCTGTCAGTCTTGTATATTTTTTTGTTTTAGGTCACCTGGTTATGATCCTGTTATTTTATTCCCTAACTTGTAATCTGAATTGAAATGCTTCTACTACTGTCACATATACTTCTAATCCTGTGATTTTATAAGGACTGAGCCAAATCTCTCTCTCTTTCTGTCTCAGATCTAAAAAGTATAGTCCAACAGTTACAGGTCTGAGTAATGACTTGTCAGTGGAATGTGCACCCTGTTGTTACCATCTGTATGAAACTACCAGCTGTGCAAAAGACCTTTGCTCCATTTCATGGCTGTTTGCTTAAAGTGTTCGTAAACATGCTATTTTGAGCAATCTGCATACTTTGACCAGCCACCACTGTTTGAACTCTGAAGGATTGCTGGGTGAAATCCTAAACACTCATTCCCCAACTACTTCCTTTGCCTTCCTGCATCTTCTAGACTTCGTTCTCATCATTTGCAATATTGAACAATCTCCATATGTAGAGAAGAAATGAGCACGTGAAAGAAATGACCTTTCTAAGAGAAATCTCTTCTGTCAAGTATTGTTGGAAGGCTATTTGGTAGTGTTCTACTTTGTTTTAGGAGCAAAATCAAGTGCTTTTATGAGGCAAAAGAGCATAGAACCTTCTAAGTTTAAGAGCTTCATGAAAGACATTATTCCTTTACTTTAGAAACAACTGGAAGCTACGTTATCTCTAGTTTCCAATTGGATCAGTGAGTGGCGTGTCAATTTAACAATACAGTGGAAAAATTAATTTAAAATTTGTGAAACAGACATTCTGCTGTTTACATTGCAGTATTAAACTCAAAAATAGAAATTCATCTCAATTTGTGCAATTTATAGTTATGAGTATAAATAGTATATTTTTCCTGATGAAGGGCTTATGCCCGAAATGTCGAATTTCCTGTTCCTTGGATGCTGCCTGACCTGCTGCGCTTTAACCAGCAACACATTTTCAGCCATGAGTATAAATAGGAAAGGTTTGGAAGGATATGGGCCCAAATGCAGGCAGACATGACTAATTTAGTTTGGGAACATGGCCAGCATGGTGTAGTTGGACCAAAGGGTCTGTTTTCATGCTGTATGACTCAAAACGTTTGCTGTATCATATAATTAGCCGGCACTTATGGGGCTGGGTGTGTAGCAGTTGATCAAATATTCCAGGTAATCAGGAGGTACGCATAACCACAGTATGTCCTGACCAAGTGAAACTTCAAGACATCAATATCCCTCAAAAGATCAATGTGGAAACATTATATACCTCCTAAAATCAAGGTACAAACACAGTAATAGAATTGCAATGCAGTGAGTATACATGTCACTGTTATACTTCATTTACAGCATAAATACTCTGTCACTATAGATTGTGGTATCTGCATATTTTTGCCAGTTGATCAAGCATGCCAGTTGATAAGGTGGCATTTAAAACAAAGTTTGCAGTGCTATCTTTGACATTTGTTTACACTTCTCCCTTGCCTGCCCAGGTTCACCCAATTCATCTGGCCTTGTCAGCCGAAAGAATGTGATTGCCCTTACTGATGCTGCTGTTGTGACTAACCTCAGAAAAGCTGGTGCCATCCCATTAGGTGTAACAAACTGCAGTGAACTATGTATGTGGTATGAATCCAGCAACAATGTATATGGAACAACTAGAAACCCATACAATGTGGATCGCATTGTAGGTGGAAGCTCAGGTGAGCATTAAGCTACATAACAATTAGAATTTCATCGTAATTCTTCATAATGATACTGGGGCTTGATAAATTAAGTTTTGTGAGAATATGTCATAACTTCTAAAGCTGTTCAAAAGGAACAACGCTGCAATTGCTGAAAACATTTATATTGCTATCAGGAAATAAAAGGCTGCTATTAAATCAAAACATAAGGAGATTTCATGGCAGATATAGCCATAATAACCTCAGTTTGAAAATCTAAAAGAATGGATATTGCTACCTCGCCTCTGTAACATGGAATCAAATCCAGTTCAAACTGGTTATGAAAATGCCTCCTGTCTGTTTGCATTAAAGATTCAAGCTATATCTAAATCCTGGTGATGGAAGCTTGCAGTACAAAAAAATTCCAGATATGAAAGTCTCGCTCAAGTGATCACAGGATGGCTGATGTCCAAAAAGCACAATCTCTCAAATGCAATAAATGCCAACCTTATCCCAAGTATTATTGATGAACAATTTGACAGAATGGAGCAGAGCAGAGGATTTGAAGATCTGTATGGGAACCAAACCTATTTCTTTGGACAATTTCTGTATAAACTTAGGGAAGCCATAGTAAGTGACAGAGATGATTTGTGCTCCTCAGGTTGAAAGTTTTCTTTTAAATGTAGTACTGGCAGTGCATTTTTAAAGAACAATAATTCAACAGAAATGCTATAGAAAAGTTACAATTATTCTTTTCTTTTTTTTCCATGTTATATAGGATTACCAATTTGATGGATTACCTATTCCTATCAAGCATTTTTTAAAAATCTTTTAAAGATGCAAATTTCTATTCGCCTCCCTCTATTTGCCCTCTTACCAGTAACCCTCCCTATTGGTGTGGACTGGGGACAGTGTCACTACGTGGTGGCCTGTCTACATCAGTTTAATAAGGTATTGGAATTAGTGATATTATCAAAATATTCAGAATCTTGGGGAGAATTCGTCCTTGAAAACCCTGAAGTGTCCAAGATTTGATAATTGTTTTGTGTTAAGTAGTATTATATATGACTTTAGGAGTCCCTGATGCAGACAAATGTTTGTAAAATCAGGCACAGAATGCACGTTAACAGAAATTAAAGAACCTTTCGCAATTAACCTGACTTATCCAGAAAATAGCATTTAGTCGGCATTCATGAATTCGATAGGGGGAACACTGTTGAAAGCGCAAGGTTCTTGAGCTTTACATGAGTAGACGTGGGAGGACTAGAATAGAAAAAGCAAGATAAATACTTTGAAAAGAAAGTGAAAAGACTAAAACAAAAGTCAGATTTTGTGCTTTAGGCATGAAATGGAAAGGAAAACTAATTCTCATAGAATACAGGGAGAACTAGCCATTTTGATACAGAACTGACTCAAAGGTAGAAGACAGAGGGTTGTGGTGGAGGGTTGTTTTTCAGACTGGAGGCCTGTGACCAGTGAAGTGCCACAAGGATCGGTGCTGGGTCCACTACTTTTCATCACTTTTATAAAAATGATTTGGATGTGAGCATAGGTAGTAAGTTTGCGGATGACACCAAAATTGGAGTTGTAGTGGACAACGAAGAGGGTTACCTCAGATTACAATGGGATCTTGATCAGATTGGCCAATGGAGTGAGAAATGGCAGATGGAGTTTAATTTAAATAAATGTGAGGTGCTGCATTTTGGGAAAGTAACACTTAGGTCCCAGGAAGTGTTATTGAACAAAGGGACCTCGGAGTGCAGATTCATAGCTCCTTGAAAGTGGAGTCGCAGGTGGATAGGATAGTGAAGAAGGCTTTTTCGTATGCTTTACTTTGTTGGCCAAAGTATTGAATACAGGAGTTGGGAGGTCATGTTGTGACTATACAGGACATTGGTGAGGCCGCTGGTGGAATGTTGTGAGCAATTCTGGTCTCCTTATGGGAAAGATGTTGTGAAACTCTTTCGAGTTCAGAAAAGATTTACAAGGATGTTGCCAGGGTTGGAGGATTTGAGCTATACAGAGAGGTTGAATAGGCTAAGGCTGTTTTCCCTGGAGCGTCGGAGGCTGAGGGATGACCTTATAGAGGTTTACAAAATAATGAGAGGTATGAATAGGATAAATAGACAAAGTATTTTCCCTGGGGTGTGGGGAGTCCAGAACGAGAGGACATAGGTTTGGGGTGAGAGGGCAACGATACAAAAGAGACCTAAGGGGCAACTGTTTCTCACAGAGGGTGTTGCGTGTGTGGAATGAGCTGCCAAAGGAAGTGGTGGAGGCTAGTACAATTGCAACATATAAAAGGCATCTGAATAGGTATATGAATAGGAAGGGTTTGGGGGATATGGGCCAGGTGGGACTAGATTGGGTTGGGATTTCTGGTTGGCATGGGCGAGTTGGACTGAAGGGTCAGTTTCCGTGCTGTATATCTCTATGACTCTAAAATATGTAATCAAACCAGCGGATGAGGATGCAATCTGAATAAATAGGTTGAACTAAAGGACAGGTTAGAATAATAAATTTGTGGTTTGAATGTAGAAGGTTTTGTTATAAGTATTTCTTTCAGGCTTTAAGGCTATATTCTGAATTATGTGTAAGCTGTCTGGTAGTAATTGTGAAGCACTTGATTGACTTGATGCAAAGATTGGCTAAGTATATAACAAAGGCAGCATGATTTTAATTGAACATTTTAACTTCCATGTAGATTAGGGAAGAATGCTTAAATAACCTAATAGTAAAGCATTTGGAAACAGTAGCTGGGTCAGACAGAGTCAGCATAAATTCCAAAAGGGAAACCATACTTGACATATCTGCTGACATTTTTTGATGATGTAACTAGGGGGAATCCAGTGGCTCTGGTTTATGTGGACTTTCAGAAAAGCTTTGATATCAAATGAAAGAGATGAGCATATAAATTTAAAGTGGATAGGATTGGTGGTAGTGAACTGACATAAGGAACCGGTTGGCAGACAGGAACCCCAGCTATTCACAATATAAATGATTTAGATGAGTGCACTTATGTAATATTTCCATGTTTGCAGATGACAGAGTGTAAAGAGTCATAGAGATGTACAGCATGGAAACAGACCCTTCGGTCCAACCCGTCCATGCCGACCAGATATCCCAACCCAATCTAGTCCCACCTGCCAGCACCTGGCCCATATCTCTCCAAACCCTTCCTATTCATATACCCATCCAAATGCCTCTTAAATGTTGCAGTTGTACCAGCCTCCACCACATCGTCTGGCAGCTCATTCCATACATGTACCACCCTCTGCGTGAAAAAGTTGCTCCTTAGGTCTCTTTTATATCTTTCCCCTCTCACCCTAAACCTATGCCCTCTAGTTCTGGACTCCCCGATCCCAAGGAAAAGACTTTGTCTATTTATCCTATCCATGTCCCTCATAATTTTGTAAACCTCTGTAAGGTCACCCCTCAGCTTCCGACGCTGTGGGGAAAACAGCCCCAGCCTGTTCAGCCTCTCCCAGTAGCTCAGATCCTCCAACCTTCGTAACATCCTTGTAAATCTTTTCTGAACCCTTTCAAGTTTCACAACACCTTTCCGATAGCAAGGAGACCAGAATTGCACGCAATATTCCAACAGTGGCCTGACCAATGTCCTGTACAGCCGCAACATGACCTCCCAATTCCTATACTCGTTACTCTGACCAGTAAAGGAAAGCATACCAAACACCACCTTCACTATCCTATCTACCTGCAACTCCACCTTCAAGGAGCTATGAACCTGCACTTCAAGGTCTCATTGTTCAGCAACACTCCCTAGGACCTTTCCATTAAGCATATAAATCCTGCTAAGATTTGCTTTCCCAAAATGCAGCACCTCACATTTATCTGAATTAACCTCCATCTGCCACTTCTCAGCCCATTGGCCCATCTGGTCCAGATCCTGTTGTTATCTGAGGTAACCCTCTTTGCTGTCCACTACACCTCCAATTTTGGTGTCGTCTGCAAATTTACTAACTGCGTACCTTTTATGCCCGCATCCAAATCATTTATATAAATGACAAAAAGTAGAGGGCCCAGCACCGATCCTTGTGGCACTCCACTGGTTACAGGCCTCCAGTCTGAAAAAACAACCCTCCACCACCACCACCCTCTGTCTTCTACCTTTTGAGCCAGTTCTGTATCCAAATGGCTAGTTCTCCCTGTATTCCATGAGATCTAACCTTGCTAATCAGTCTCCCATGGGGAACCTTGTTGAACGCCTTACTGAAGTCCATATAGATCACATCGACTGCTCTGCCCTCATCAATCTTCTTTGTTACTTCATCAAAAAACTCAATCAAGTTTGTGAGACATGATTTCCCATGCACAAAGCCATGTTGACTATTCCAAATCAGTCCTTGCATTTCCAAATACATGTACGTCCTGACCCTCAGGATTCCCTCCAACAACTTGCCCATCAAGTTGCTGATACAAATATCTCAGCAAGAGCCCAGCAATCACTTCTCTAGTTTCCCACAGAGTTCTCGGGTACACCTGATCAGGTCCTGGGGATTTATCCACTTTTAACCGTTTCAAGACATCCAGCACTTCCTCCTCTGTAATCTGGACATTTTGCAAGATATCACCATCTATTTCCCTACAGTCTATATCTTCCATATCCTTTTCTACAATAAATACTGATGCAAAACATTCATTTAGTATCTCCCTTATTTTCTGTGGCTCCACACAAAGGCCGCCTTGCTGATCTTTGAGGGGCCCTATTCTGTCCCTAGATACCCTTTTGTCCTTAACATATTTGTAAAAACCCTTTGGATTCTCCTTAATTCTATTTGCCAAAGCTATCTCATGCCCCCTTTTTGGCCTGCTTATTTCCCTCTTTAGTATACTCCTACTTTCTTTATAATCTTCTAAGGATTCACTCGATCTATCTTGTCTATACTTGACATATGCTTTCCTTTTTCTTAGCCAAACCCTCAATTTCTTTAGTCATCCAGCATTCCCTATACCTACCAGCCTTCCCTTTCACCCTGACAGGAATATACTTCCTCTGGATTCTTGTTATCTCCTTTCTGAAGGCTTCCCATTTTCCAGCTGTCCCTTTTAGCTGCGAACATCTGCCTCCAATAAGCTTTCGAAAGTTCTTGCCTCATACCGTCAAAATTGGCCTTTCTCCAGTTTAGAACTTCAACTTTTAGATCTGGTCTATCCTTTTCCATCATTATTTTAAAATGAATAGAATTATGGTTGCTGGCCCCAAAGTGCTCCCCCAACTGACACCTCAGTCATCTGCCGTGCCTTATTTCCCAAGAGTAGGTCAAGTTTTACACCTTCTCTTGTAGGTACATCCACATACTGAATCAGAAAATTGTCTTGTACACACTTAAGAAATTCCTCTCCATCTAAACCTTTAACACTATGGCAGTCCCAGTCGATGTTTGGAAAGTTAAAATCCCCTACCATAACTACCCATTATTCTTACAGATAGCTGAGACCTCCTTACAAGTTTGTTTCTCAATTTCGCTCTTACTATTGGGGGGGTCTATAATACAATCCCAATAAGGTGATCATCCCTTTCTTATTTTTCAGTTCCATCCAAATAACTTACCTGGATGTATTTCCAGGAATATCCTCCCTCAACACAGCTGTAATGCTATCCCTTATCAAAAATACCACTCCACCTCCTCACTTGCCTCCCTTTCTATCCTTCCTGTAGCATATGTATCCTGGAACATTAAGCTCCAGTCCTGCCCATCCCTGAGCCATGTTTCCATAATTGCTATGATATCCCAGTCCCATGTTCCTAACCATGCCCCGAGTTCATCTGCCTTTCCTGTTAGGCCCCTTGCATTGAAATAAGTGCAATTTAATTTATTAGTCCTACCTTGTCCCTGCCTGCCCTGACTGTTTGACTCACTTCTGTTCTCAGCTGTACCCATCTCAGATTGAGCATGTGCATGGCAAATGAAGTGTAATATGGATAAAGATGAGGTTATCCACTTTGGCAAAACCAGGAAGACAGAGTATTCTATGGTGATAGATTGAGAAAGGGGGATGTGCGAAAAGACCGGAGTGTCTTTGTATACTTGTCAGTGAAAGTAGGAATCCAGCAGGCAGGAAAGAAAGTAAATGGTATTTTGGCCTTCATGGCTTGAGGATTTGAGGACAGGACCAGAGTTGGCTTGCTGCAGTTGTACAAGCTGCACCTGGATATAATACATAGTTTTGGTATGTTCTGACAATGGTGAGAATGCAAGCAAGTTTACCAGACACATCCTTGGGATGGGAGACTGATGTGTAAAAGATTCTGGATCAGTTAGGACTAAAATGACTGGAGTTCAGAAGAATGAGGGGTAATCTCCTAGAAACCTATTAAATCATAATAGGGTGAATGTGTGTAAACACTGGAAAGACGTTACTCATGACCAAGAAGTCCAGAACCTTACAGCTTTCTGGCCTTAATATTGAGTTTAACAATTTCAGAGTGTGAGCACCCCTATGTTTGTCCCCCTTCCTTCAGGTCAAGGTCTTGTCTGCTATGCACCACTCTCCCTCTCCAGTTCTATAGACCCGAAATATGATTCTGCTTTTTTGTTTTGTGCTTTTATAGGTGGTGAGGGATGCATAATTGCTGCAGCTGGATCAGTAATGGGGGTAGGTTCTGACATTGGTGGGAGTATTCGAATACCTGCCTTCTTCAATGGAATTTATGGACACAAGCCTACAACAGGTCAAAATTATCTTGATCTTGACACTGGTTTGGTCGTGTGAATCATATTTCAAAATACTGCCATTTAGATATTTTTTGTGACTAATATGATTTTGCATTGATTGCTAGTTAATTATTTTTAGTGAATCTTGGATTTGAGGCACAACTGATAGCTTATGATGGCTCTTATGTTTAATCCAGTGTTTTCATTTTGTTGAATCATTACTTTGAATCATTTAAATAGCTTGTTGGCTCCCCGCAGTTCAGAATTTTTTTCTTTTTTGTTGAAATGTAGACAACTGCACAATCTGAAATACCACTCTCCCCATACATATTTGCCACTACATCTCTCTTGACCTATCCCTTTAACCAATTTGTCAGTTCACTTTAGCTAGCTTTGCCTTCATAATTGCTTGTATTTAAGTTTAAGATGAGAATCTTGAACCTATTCTCCCCAGACCCCCCCCCTCAAAAAAACATAAAATTCAATTGGGACACTTACAAGATGTGGTCGTTAATTTATCCTGTCTTGATGCACAAATCAGTTCGAGTATTACTTGCTCTATAGTTGGCCTCAATGTTCTGAGAAACTATCCTGAAAATCTACGAACTCCTCCTCTACGTACCTTTGCGCGTTTGATTTTTCTAGCCTATATAGATTAAAATCCCACATGGATATCATGTACTTTTCTGACCAGTTTCCATTGTTTCCTCCTTTTATATTCATTATTGCTGTGTGGTGATTTTCGGGATCTGTGCTACTTCCCAAACAATTTCTTGCCGAATTTATCATTTCTCATCCATGCCTAAACCTGCTTCTACATCCTGGTTTCTTAACATAGATTAAGCCACTGTATTGTGCTCACACCACCATTAATTAATATAACATCTGTCTTTTCCTTGTTTCAGTTCTCAAATGAAATTAATCTTGGTGGTTAAAGAATCTTCTATGCTGTCCAAAGTTGTGCATTTAAGACCATAAGACATAGGGGTGGAAGTAAGGCCATTCGGCCCGTCGAGTCCACTCCGCCATTCAATCATGGCTGATGGGCATTTCAACTCCACTTACCAGCATTCTCCCTGTAGCCCTTAATTCCTCGTGACATCAAGAATCTATCAATCTCTGCCTTGAAGACATTTAGCGTCCCGACCTCCACTGCACTCTGCGACAATGAATTCCACAGGCCCTCCACTCTCTGGCTGAAGAAATGTCTCCACATTTCTGTTCTGAATTGACCCCCTCTAATTCTAAGGCTGTGTCCATGAGTCCTAGTCTCCTCGCCTAACAGAAACAATTTCCTAGCCTCCACCCTTTCCAAGCCATGTATTATTTTGTAAGTTTCTATTAAGTCTCCCCTTAATCTTCTAAACTCCAATTTATTCTGGCCCTGGAAAATTATCCTGTATAACAATTTTGTTTTGTAGAGATCAGTTTTTTGTCGCCTCTCTCAATTTGCTACTTTAGTCTCTCTTGAAACTAGCTTCAAGTTGTTTTGTTACAACATGGCGGTGAACCTTTTTCTGTTAGTTAAATCAAAAACCCAAAAAAGCTCAGTTCGCCTTGCCTCGTAATTTGTTCAAATATAAGTGACCAAGAACTCCTAAATTCTACTACTTAAAGAAAGTTTATTTTCTTATTTTATTTTCAATTTAGTTTCTTACTCTAAAAGTAACATTAAATGAAAAAAAAATCACAAATCCAAGCCCCCTTTCTCTTAACTGCTTGCTCTCTGACTCCAATTCTATAACAATCTGCTATTCTGGTAAGACACTTAGTAAAATTACATTAGCTTAATCTCCAAACCACACAATCTGTCGTCTTTTATGTCTTCACTCTTCTGGCTGCTGATTTCCCTGGGTCGTCGTCTTCCTTTTTACTGTGGGTATGTTTCACATGAGAAGTTACCTTTGATAGACAGTGTTTTCTAATTTCTTTAAGAGCAAAATATTAGATGAACAATTAGCTCTCCAGCAGTTTCTCTCAACAGCATTTGCGCTCTCACCAATTTTGAAAATGTCGACATTCTTATACCTCCAACATCGGATCGTCTTATTGGTTTGATGTTAGATTCAAACTCTGTTGTGTTTCAGTATCCTGTGTCATGATTTAAACTGGTTAAATTCAAGTTGTCAAAACAGCAACCAACTTCAATATCCATTTCACTGCCAAATGTTAACATATTTTCAATTTTCCAGTACACTCTGGGACTGCTATCTAGTCATATATACAGGTGTTTGTAATCTGTCAGTTCAGAACAGCATTCACGCACTCTCTTGAAGGTATGGTACATGCCTTCAACTTCATAACACTTTTAACTCATTTCATCTTGGTTTCTTGTCCATTTATGTGAGAGAAAGACTATGGATAGTAGTTACATCACTGGATTAGTAATATAGTAGTCCAGGCAAATACTTTAGGTGACTAGAACAAATTTATCCATATCAGTGGGTAGAGTTTAAATTCAATAAAAGTAAATCTGGAATTGAAAACTAATCTCCATAATGATCATGAAACTAACATTGTTGAAAAAATCCATCAGATCCAATAATGCCTAGTTGAGAAAGGAATCTGACATGCCTCCAATTCTGAAGTAGGGTCACTGAACTCAAAATTCTGCTTTCTTACCAGAGATGCTGCCAGACCACCTCAATTTCTCCAGTAATTTCTGTTTTTGTTTTGAGTCTTACCTGTTAGATCTACGTGTACTCCAGATCAACAAGAATGTGGTTGGTTCTTCAGTACACACTGATGTGGTTTAGCAAGGGAAACTTGAGATGGACAACAAACATTGACTTTATCAGCAGTGTTCATCCCATGAAAGAATAATGCTAAATAGATTTAAGACAAGGTTTCAAGAACAGAAGTGTGATTTTGATCTATCTGCATCTCTAACTTCCATCCAACTTTGTTCCATTTATTTTTAAAAATAAAATAAGTGACTACAAAGGATCCTTGGTTTCTAAACAAGTCATGCAGATTGAAATTCAGGAATCTGTAAGGTTACTTCCCTTCTGAAGATTGGATTTTGTTTTCCCTTTGTATCTTAAACTATAAAACCTAGCCTAGATAAATGTAGATTGTAATAAAAATGTATTCTGCATAAACTAGATGAAACTAGGAAAATATCATGCATTAAGATTTTCCTCTTTGAATCATACATTATTTAGATATTCTTACAAATTAATAAAAAAAATGTCCATGTATCACAATTGTGATTGGCTTAATATGTACCCCTCTGATGTTGACTGCACAACTTATGCAAAGTTGTTTGTTTTACCCTGTGGTAATTCTGTAAACATTTTAATGCTATGCTTTCAGGTTTGGTACCTAATGATGGTCAGTTTCCAAATGCAATGGGTCTAAAAGCTGAATTTCTCTGTACTGGTCCTATGTGTCGTTATGCTGATGATCTCATTCCAATGTTCAAAGTCATGGCTGGCCCAAATATCTCCAAGTAAGAAAAAAAAACTTAACCAGTAGTCATTATTTCTATTGACTAACAGAGACCTTTTATACTTCACAGAAGAAAGAGCAAATGAAAGTCTTTGTAAGTGATTTAGAAAAGTTGACTGAAAGTTTGCTCAAGAAATCATTTTGTGGAATGGTTTTTGAAGGTTGATACATCTGAAAGTTTTGCTATCAATAATTGGTTTTGCGAGGTTAAATTGACAAAAGGCTTGAAGCAGGATTTTACCTTTTTATTATGTAATAATTGGGATCTATGTAAAGATAAGGCGTAGGGAGAGGACTAGGAGCACAAGGACAGTCTTGTGGAAGAAACGTTTTTGTTCCCTCCATAATTGACCTAAGGTAATGAATGATCGGTTTGAAGCATTGGAGTTGTCCTGTTGGTGCTTCTTCAATGATGTTAGTATTAGGACGCTAATCCAGTATTAATGAAGATACAGCATTGTTTGCGAAAAGTAAATATAGTGTATAATCTCGAGTGATGTTCACATGGTATTGCTGTTCTTTCCTGTTTTAGTTGCTCAAGATACAGGAGAAAAGCTGCTGTCATAGTAGATAGCTGTGATCATAGATAACAGTATAGTACGCTAATTTTGGGTTGAACATTGCGTCCAGTGACATGAGCAGTTTTGATCAACAACATTTACTTTCATGCTGTAGGTTCCTTATATTTGACTCTACCTATCCAATTGAGTGTTTCATCACACTCCTGATTTGAGTCTTTTAAACGATTGTGGGGTTTGCAGGATCAGGAGCTGAACCATTTACATACTTCTACTCTGCTTTTCTTTTTAACTTTTTCATGGGTAAAGTCTTTCACTGGCAAAGACAATATTTGTTGTGACATGCTGGCTATATTAAAAGGCAGTTCCAAGTCCGCCACACTGGACATCAAACCCACAGCAGTGTGGGCAGATTTTCCTTCCCTAAAGGACATTAGTGAACCAGAAGGTTTTATCCAGCAATTACTGATGATTGTCATGATTATCAGCACTTAGGTTAGCTTTATTTTTCAAATTTATTAATTAAATTTAAATTGCACCAATGGCCATGATGAGATTTGAATCTCTGACCCAGAACATTAACCACTGGGTTATTAGTGCAGTAATATTATCACTACCTCGCACCTTCTAGTTGTTGTTTTTAATATGACTGATCAATTCAACGACTGGTCAGTGGTGACCCTTGGAATTTTATTGGTGGTGGACCTGACAGTATTTAATGTCAGGAGGAAGATGGCTTGTCTTCATTTCATTTGAAATGGTAGACGAAGTGTGGAACCAGAAAGGACCCAATATGTTTAATAAGAAGCAGCACTGCAAGAAAATCCTCAGTCAGCACAGAGCACTAAAGGAGGAGCACCTGTATTTTAAAAGGGAGCAGTTGCAACAGTGCATATAACATAGGGAAAGAGCACAAAGGGAAAGTAACTGAGTTGAGTAACAAGCATTTTTGTTATCAAAAGCTATCTTCCCTCAGAGACTGAGGTAAGAAGGTATGAGGCAATTGATGAGAAGCTGGAGTTGTTTTAGTTGAAAAGAATGCAAACTGAGCCAGACCAAAGTTTTGTTTGTAAACTAGAAATTTGTAAATTATAGTTTGGTAAAATTAGTAACTTAATCAAGATAAACTGTTTAATGCAATTAAAATCTTCAAATTTTAGTTAAGATTCACTAAGAAAACTAATTGATCAGACAAATTGATCCATAAGATGAGATAGAAGTAGCTGTGCAAATTGTGTGCTGTAACCACTGCAAAAGAAGGGCGGACAGTATTGTGATTGTGACTGTAAACATTCATATCCGTAGCATTTGCAGCTGGAGGAATGTCACCTCAGTGTTGTTAAACTGGAGTCCAAGAGGTAAACGTTGCAAGACATTGAGATGGGGAACAGTTAACTGGATATTTTGTTTAAGGATGCATTCACCCCCTTTAGATCTTAAAGGCTGGCCATTGCACAGGTAAAGGAGGATGTGACTGTGAAAAAAGTAGGTATGGGGATCCAAACTTCAGAATGCCCTTGGCAAATGGTTGTGAATCACTTGCTGCACGTTGCTTGAGAATAAGAACTGTAGGATGGACAGGAAGCAATTCAAGTGAGATGAGTAATAAGGAATGTCATAGAGGATAGTATCATTAGCAGAGTAGAAACTGTTCTCTGCAATCCTAACTCCGTGTTGGAGAGTTTCCTTGTGGGATGAATAAGAGCATCATCTTGTGAGTAGAGATGAACTTTGGGGAGAATCCTGTTGTCCTGATCCATAAAGGAATCATTGACTTAGATGAACAAGGAATAATGTTCTGCTGAGAAAGCTTGAGGATTAAAGGTCCAAACTTAAAATAATGAGCCTCAAAGGTAATGATTTGTGTTGTTATTAATAGGGCATTAGTGACTGAAGTTATATCAAATAAAATTAGAAAAAAGGTTAAAACTAAATTCATTATCTGAATTCAACATTTTCAACAAATTAGAAAAACTAATAGCAAAGAAAAAAATAGTGTGTTATAATAGCAACAGCAAAAGCATGGTTATGAGATTTGGAACTAAAATATCCAGGATAATTTTTTAGAAGAAGTAGGTAAAAGGGAAAAGCAGGAAGGGTAGCTGTAAAGGATTGGATGACTGCAGTAGATAGAAGGGATCTTCAGTTTGAAAATGAAGTACCTGTAGTAACTTTGAGTATACACAAAGCAAGAATCAGAAAAAAAAAACATTGAGGAGCTGCCTATGAACAACTCCCTTAAACAAGACTTCTGGTGTAGGACAAACAATAAATCAGGAAATTAGAAGTGCATGTAACAAGTGTGGCATAGTAATCTTAAATTTTCATATTCTTTTGGACTGAACAAACAAAAATTACAAGAAAGGTGTTCAGCAATTTCACATGTTTTTTTGTTTTGGGCAGGCCTTTGACATTTTCCTGCAGATGTGCACGTGTGGTATCTTGAAGGGACAGACTTGTGCATGACCTCTGGGGAATTTTTGGGTTGGAGGCCACAAGCTTAGAGGGAAAATTGGTGTGGAATTAATGAAGTGTATATGTTTTTGTTTGTATCATAATGCTGAGGAATCAATTAAAAGAACAAGTTATTTTGGATCTTGTATATTGCAGTAAGGAAAGGTTAGTTACTAATCCTGTTGTAAAGGGCCATTGAGAGCAGTGTGACTATAGTTTGGTAACATTTTATATTAAGCTTGAAAGTGATTTATCAAGTTTGAAACTAGGATCATAAGCAAACAATGCAAGTATGAGAGATAAGTGAGCCAAGATGGATTTGGAAACTATAGTGTAAGTTGTGACAGATAAGTAGCAATTAAAGAATTGAAACATTATTTATAACAACTATAAGTCTGTTAAGGCAACTCACACACAGAATTGTGCCCAACTGTGGTTAACAAGGAGAGTTAAAAGATCATATCATACCAAACAGACTCTGTGTTGCTAAAAAGTGTAATAGGTCTGAAGAGTAGGACAATTTTAGAATTCAGCAAAGCAAAACCAAACCAAGAAATTGATAAGTAAAAACGGATTTTAATAGCATAAATTTAAATCTCAAGCATTCAGTGGAGGTAGATGTGGATGTATTAACAGCACAGACCGATGAATAAAATTGGGGAGTAAGGAAATAGACACATTAAAGTAATATTTTGCATCTGTCTTCATGATGGAAGTTTCAAAACTATTCCTGAAATAATGAGGGACCACCAAGGATCTCGCATGAATGAGGAATTTGAAAAAAAAGTTAAGAAATAGTATTAGAGAAATTAGAGGATTAAGTGGGAACAAATCCTCTGGACCTCATAGTCTGCATCCAAGAATATTAAGAGTTTCCTGACGGCTTGCATGCATTTGTCATTTTCCAGAATTCCTTTGATTCCCGATCAGTTATCAAGGATTGGAAGGTGACAAACATAATCCTGCTATTTATGAAAGGAAGAGAAAAGGATATAGTGCTACTTCTCCTAACGTTAGTAATAGAAAAAAAGTTAGAATATATTATTGAATTAACTTGATTGTCACATTGGTTGAAGTGATAGCAAGACACTCTGAAAATAATAACTTAGATTAAGCCAAGTCGACATGAAGTTATGAAAGGAGAATCATACTTAATAGATATATATTTTCAAGATGTAGCTATTAAATGGATAAGGGAGAATCAGTGGTTTAATGTATTTAGATTTTTAGGAAGTATCCAATAGGTGCCACACATGCGGCTACTACTCAGCATTAGACCTCATGGGTTTGGGAGAGGTTATTAGATGAAGGTTGGAATATGTGAAATGTATGCAGGTTGAAACTAGTGTAGCACTAAAAAGATTAGTCGTTCGATATCGGGTATATGCAATCTACTTGAATACCTTTGATTAGATCTCCGAATGTTATTACAACACTGTGGTTAAACCTTTCTGCTAATTAAACCAATCCACACACAAGCTCACCTCCCCTCGTAATCTGGTAAAGCATGACTGTTGGAGAACTACCCAAATTCCACTATTTAACAAAAATATCAATTTATTCTTTAACTCTAAAAGTGAACATTAAACAACAGCAGCTATTTTACAACTCTAAGCGTCCTTTCTCTTAAAGATTTTGTTATCTACCTCCCACTCTCCAACAATATACTGATCCAATAAAGTCCCTATTAAATTTACAGCAACTTAGTTTTCAAAACCAGACAGCAGCTGTCTTTCCTGGTGTCGATCTTCCTCTGTTTGTAGATATTCCTGGGTTGTCTTCAGTCTTCTGCTGCAAAGGTATTTCATATGAAAAAGTGCCTATGACAGAGTGTGGTGAATCGCAGTCTTTCAACGGCACTTGGCCAACTGTCCAAAATTCCTACTTTTTTGTACCCAAACATCAGATTGTGTCATTCATTCAATGTTGTCATAACAGTAAAATTCAAATTCGATTGGGTTTTAGTCCCTTGGGGCATAATTTAAACTGATTGATTAAATTCAAATCGTGGCCAAAACAACTGGGGTATCTAGTTTAAAGCCAAGTGTTACATATTTTAATTTTCCAGCACACACTGTGACTGTTAATCAATCACATGATGCATGCTTGCCAGCTTTCACTCTCTTGAAGGTACAATACCCCCCTTCAACTTCATCACAACGTCATGTATCGAAATTCACTGATGCTGCACAGGTAGGTGAGGAGATGTAAGATGATGTCAATAGATTCGGATGGGTGGACATGAACAGAGCTGTTGGGATACATTGTGATAAAATATGAAGTTATCCAAAGGATTGTTGTGGCCAAACTTTTGTGCAGTTTTGGTTCCTTAAGGAAGGACAGAACAGACTTATCCTTGAAGTGTGGCAAAAGTTCATGTGTGTGGTTCCTGGGATAAAACTATTGTGCTCTGAGAAAATATAATATTTTTCAATATTCAACAAGTAGATTATCCACAACGGACAGACTGTCCAGTGTTGTTCTACTAACCTGTTCCCTATTTGTAACCTGGAATGCTGGTATGTGTCCTGATTTTAGAATTTTTGAAATTGTTGATCTTACTTTGCTATCTGGAAAAAATATCTGTTGACAACTTCGAAACATTTATATAAAAGTTGACTTAACACTGATGAGGCTATCTGAGATTTCAATAGAATTTGTTTATTTTTAAACTACCTTGAGTTCTATGGAATATTAAATTGTCAGAACTCTTCTTCCCGAATAACATATTCGATTTTTGTATTGAAAAAGGGTGAAACTTGATGAAGAGGTTTATATTAAGAAAGTAAAATTCTATTCCATGGAACACGATGGAGGATCTCCATTCCTCTCCAAAGTGGACAAAGAACTGATTCATGCTCAGAGAAGGGTATGTTGAGGACTTGATTCCAAAAGTAATGAACTGTTGTTTGTATTTTCAAAAGGTGTTGCCCATGCTTTCTTGTCCTTAAGTAGAAAAATGTTCCTGGTTTCCCTCTTGATTGACTTCAGAATCTCACCCTTGAGTAGTGACTGCTATATTAGCATCTCATTAAAAGGACCAATTTGCACTCGTTAAATCCCACTTCCAATTCTCCTCTCCTCCACTGATAAATTAGGTGGTGCAAATTCCTGACAGGTTAAACAGATTGGGCACATACCAGCTGCAGCTCACCTCATGCATGTTCTGGCCATTATTTAATTGTATCTTCACAATAACATCCCCACATGATCCACAACCACTATCCTCTTTGATCCTTCATCCACACCAATCCATGTCAACAAATCACGTCTTGACTGCTCTCAGACCAACTATGTTCCTTACCTGAGTTTCTCATGCCTTCAGTATCATTTTGAGCTGATGGATGCTGCGAAATATTGCATTTTAGTAAAACAAACAAAGGCAGGACTTACACAATTAATGGTAGGGCCCTGGGTAGTGCTGTAAAAAAGGGAAACCTAGGGTTTCAGGTACGTAATTCTTTGAAATTTGCACCACAAGTGGACAGGGTAGTTAAGAAGCTGTTTAGTACGTTTGTCTTCGTTGCTCAGACCTTTGAATACAAGAGTTGGGATGTTATGTTGAAGTTATACAGGACATTAGTGAGACCTCTTCTGGAATACTGTGTGCAGTTCTGGTTGCCCTGTTACAGGAAGAATATTAAATTGGAATGGATTCAGAAAAGGTTTACCAGGATGTTGCCAGGGATGGAAGATTTGAATTACAAAGAGAGGCTGGATAAGTTGGGATTTTTTTCACCAGAGCATGATGGGTGACCTTGGAGGTCAATATAATCAGGAGGGATGTAGGTAAGGTGAATAGCAAGGCCTTTTCCCTAAGGTGGGGAGTTCAAAACGAACGGGCATATTTTTAAAATGAGAGGAGAAAATTTTAAAAAGCATGAGTGGCAACTTTTTTTACACAGTGGTTTGTGTGTGGAAAGAACTACTAGAGGAAGTGATGGCTGCAGGTAGTTATATTTAAAACACATTTGTTTAAGTAAATGAACAGGAAAGGTTTGGAGGGATGTGGGCAAACATAGGCAAATAGGACTAGTTTAGTTTGGGACCATAGTCGCTGTGTACTAGTTGGACTTGAAGGGTGTGTTTCCATTCTGTATGATTCTAAAACTTTATGAACCTGCTTCCACTGCCTGTGACGCAGGATTCCAAAGTTGCTTAATACTTGGCAAAAATGTTTCTCCCCACCTCTGTTCTTAAAGGATAAATTCTAACTTGAAAACAGTGCCTTCCAATTCTGAACCGACCCCAGGAGGAATAGCTTCCACGTCAACGTTGTCAAGACTATTCAGGATCTTGTATACTTCAATCAAGCCACATGTCACATTTATAAACTCCAATGGAAACAAAACCACCGTGCCCAACTTATCTTTATAAGACAACCCACTCATTTTCAGTTATCAATCCAGTAAATTTCCCCCAAACTTCCTCCAGTGTATTCGCATCCTTCCTTCAACAAGTAGACCCAAACTGTACACAGCATTTGAGATGTGTTCTCACCAATACCCTGTCCACATAAAACAAAATACATTTAAGGTAAATTCTTCTTGTAAAAACCCATTAGCCATCTTTAATACATGCTGTACTCAACGTAATGTTTTTTGACTCATACATTAGAACAGCAATATCCCTCTGTACCCTGAAATTTTGCTGTCATTCTCCATTTTTTATGAGTTCACAGGATGTGAGTGTTACAGGTGTATCCAGAACTTATTCCCATCTCTAATTTCTCTATAACTGAATGACTTGCTAACAGTCAACCACATTGCCTTTTTATTTAATTCACTTTTAGGCTGCGGGCATGCAGACTAGGCTAGCATTTATTGTTTGTCCCTAGTTGCCATTGTGAAGACTGGTGAGCTGCCCATTTGAACCACAGCATCCAAATGCTGTAGGTAGACCCTCAATGCTGTTAGGGACTGAATTCCAGGACTTTAACCCAATGACACTGAAGATTGGTGATATATTTCCAAATCACGATGGTGGGTTACTTGCAGGTGGTGTTCCCAGGTATCTGCTGCGTTTGCCTTTCTAAATGGAAATGGTTGTGCATTTGGAAGGTGCTGACAAAAGGGACTTTGGTGAATTTCTGTCATGCATCTTGTCAATGACGCTCATGACTGCTACTGAGCATTAGTGATAGAGGGAGTAGATGTGGTGTCAGTCAAGTGGGTTGCTCTGCCTTGGATGCTGTACATTGGGAGGATTTTATCACACTCCTGCCTTGTAGATGATGGACAAGCTTAGGAGAATTGAGAGGTGAGTTACTCACTTCAGGGTTTCTAGCCTCTGACCTGCACTTGTAGCCACTGTATTTATATGCTAATCCAATGAAGTTTCTGTTTGGTGGTACCACCCAAAAAGTTGATGACAATTCACTGATAGCGAAGTAATTGAACGTCAAAGGATGATGGTTAATTTGTCTCTTATTGCACTTGGCCATGCTTGGCATTTTTTTGAGGTGCATCTGTTACTTGTTTGCAGTTGCATATATGGTATACCAACAAGTTTCCTTCCCTCAAAATTGGTTAACCAGATAGGTATTTACCATGGTCTAATGGTTACCATTGAGCTTTTAATTCAAAATTTTTATCATACAAAATTTCATGATGGAATGGTGAGATTTGAATTGCAGTCCCCGGGATATTAGTCTGGGACTCTGTATTGCTTGAGTAATTATATTATCATTATGCTGCTGCCTCTCTTAAAATTGATAAGAACTGCTGAAAAATAAGTTTGTGATACTCTGAACTTTTATTCTTCCTGCCAAAGTGAGCATTTTTCCCACATAATACTCCATCTGCCATACTTTTGCACACTTGCTTAGCCTTTCTGCAATTGTCTGCAAACTCTGGTACAGAGTCATAAACTGGCATCTTTTTTCCAGAATTTATTTGGGGCAAATTTCTGCTGATTATGGATAAGAAATTTGATAATTTAGTAGCAGTGGTAGAATTGCGAGTGATGGCATTGTAGAGCTATATTATAAGTGTACATGTGAAAAATAACATTGTACCTTCTAATATCACTGCAAGGTAGTGTGTAGATGAGCAATAGTAGTCATTGGGGGAATACAGTGTGCTTCACTATGTAAAAGACTGCAAACAAGCTTGAAGAATGACAAGGGAATGTTGACCGTTGCAATCATGTAGGATGTCATTTGTGACTTTGGTACTGCCAGGAGGAGGTAACCTGACTGAATTCAGACAGAGTTCTGAGACAGCAGAGTGGATTTAAGAGATGCTATGTTCAACGACTCTGGAAGAAGAAAGGAAGTTGGAGATGGGCCTGTGGATCACGAGTGTTCCTTTTCACAGTGTAACTATAGACAATTTAAGAAAGTTAAGTGATTTATCAAATTTCTCCTACACTGTCATTGTACATGGTCTGATATTTTGCACTTTGGCACAGTTTGTCTTTAGTTATTTATTTATAAATTATGTAAGAACTTACCCAAACATTTTGAAGGATATAATTTAACACTCCTAGAGTTACATACTCTTTGGCTATAGGTATTTCTTATTTACTCTCTCTGTTTACCATCTGGCAGTGTGAATCTTGATGCTACATATTTAATGCTTTTGTCATTATTTTGCAATTTTTCAGCTAATTGAATATCTTGAAGTGCAGTTTGGTGTTCAGGTACAGCATGTTCAGATCCACAAGATGAAGTACGCTTTCCAGATTTGGTCAGCAATGATGACTGCCTCAGAGGCTGATGGCAAGGTATAGTTGTTTATTTTTGATATTTGAAGAATTTATAGTATTTACTTGCTTCCCTTGTTGGAAGAAACTCTGAAGTCAAACTTTTTACACTTGAATTTCCAACATTAATTTTTATGATAATCTGTCCCCAAAAGTTAAACAAAGGCCCTGATTTTCTGACAGCCATGCAACCATTATTCCAATATTTGAGAGTTCTGCAGAGGGACCTTGCAGAATCTCCATCATAGTGGACTCTGAAGGAATTGCCCAGGCAATTGAAGATTTTGTTGACCAATCCTCTATGCCTGGAATCTTCTCCTCTATTTAACTCCGATTTCAGACAATTTTGATGAAGTTAAGTAAAATAGTGACTCGATAAAATGCATAGTCTAACTCCAGTGTAATTATTCAACATACTCAATACATAGTCCGTACACCAATTCCCAGCACTACATCCCAGACCCACGCTTACCGGACTCTGTCCTGGGTAGTTGAGTCCTAATACTCCCTTCCCCTACTCAGCCCTCAACAACACTCATTTTCCCTGCTGCTAGACCAAACCTGATGACCCTCCACCCCTCCAACTTCTCCCACTGCCTGACCCCCACCCCCTTATCTTGCTCTACGCTTTATTCTACTTTCCCATTGCAGATTGTGAGCCCCCACTGCCCAGGCCAGACCACCCCACCCTCCCACCTGCCCTTTCTCAAACCATACCCAAACTGTGAAACTAACAAAGCATTTATGCCCCTCCCCATCCAGGCAAGAAGGGCCAGAAGACTCCAGACCCAATTTTTTCCCACTCAGCCCCACCTACTCTAACCCCACTGCATTACTTTATTTAGCCACCTTATTCATTTGACATCCTAATCACATAGCACCCAGCCACTTGCCCACCTGGTACCCTACTTACCTGGCTGACTATCCTTATTCATTTGGCCTCCTACACCTGGCAACCTGACCAGCCGACAGTCCAGAATTCTGTTTACCTGGCATACTACCCTCGCAGCTCCATATCCTTCTAGCACCCCGACATTGCATGCAGCCAACGTACTAACTGTTTGACAGCAGCTGTCAAAATGGCTGTCAGGATTTTTAAGTTTCAAATACGGCAGCTGACAGCAGTGAAAAGGGGGCATGGTTTGTCTGTCTTCCCCATCCCTGACAATTCTGTCCTTTCAGACATGTGGAGCTCCCTACCTGCATTTTTTTTTTAAAAAAGGACTTTTGCTACTGTTTGGAAAATCTGGCCTGTAGTTAGTTCCTTGATCTTTTATTTCAATTTTTGGGTTGAACTCAGCATCCTGTTTGACTTGAAAATGATCATGTGATATAATACTTTCCATCACTAGGATAATCTATTCCATTACCAGTACACTGCGTACGTTTAGCTTTATCCAATGCGTTATTGTTGAAACCTTGATCCATACTTTTTCTTTTATACTGACACCTCTATTTGTGGAGTGCCTGACTGAATATTCTATACTTTCGTCCTTTTTTTGTATTTGAGTTTGCCAACAGTAGCCAAATGTATTTTTCTTGAAATAAATCTCTGTGGAGTACACCCAATTTCTTTCTCTCTCCTGCGTATAAATAGGAGAATTAGGAGTATTTAGAAAGATAGATATTTAAACTTCCATATTTACAACTGTATTCATTATCTTTAAAGTTTTGCTAAATAGGTTGCTTCTGGTTGATGGATGTCAACCCTAATTTGTGTGAAGCATTGAGCCACATCGGTAAAATAGATAAAACACTCTGATTTATGTTATGGTCAGTAGGGTATGGGACTAAAGAGGGAGACAGTGCATTCCTTTAGCCTTTGTTATCACGGTGATTTATATAAATTTCGACTCTAGCAGAGGGTTAAATGTGCTGTGGAGGATATGTAGAAAGTTGATTAATTTCTCTGGGCATCTGGCATTTGACAGGTCTTTGAGCACTTCCCAATTGACTGAGTCAAATGACTTTGTTAGATCGTTGAAGGCCATGTAGAGAGGCTGGTTGTGCTCCTGGCATTTCTTTTGGTGTTGCCAGTCAGTGAATATTATGTCCATAGATCCATGGTTTGGTCAGAAGCCACACAGGCTTTCAGGAAGGATTTCCTCAGACAGGGAAAAGATGCCTTGTGAGGATTTAGGTTATGGTCTTCCAGGTGATAGAGAACAAGAGGAGTCCTAAGTAGTTCTCAAGGTCCACTTTGTCTCCCTTCTTCTAGATTGTGGTGATGGTATAACCCCTAAGATTTGCCGGGATTTCTTCTCTGTACAGATTTTTAGGAGCAATTGATGGAGATGATGGGTAAACTGGTCTTTTCCAGAATAGTGGGCAGTGTTAAATGGGATACCACTGGGAGCAGTGCCAGGACTTTAGCTATTCAATATAATATTGATTTGGATATGGGAATTAAATGTCATGTCTCTAAATTTGTAGATGACAAAGCCGGATGGGAGGATGAGCTGTGAAGAGCATGCAGTATCATTCAGAAAAATTGAGTGGGCAAATGCATGGCAAATGCTGAATAATCTGGATAAATGGGACCTTATCCACGTTGGTCACAAAAACAGGAAGACCGATTTATTATTGGGCTATAAACTAATAGCACATTGAAACCCAAGTGTCCTTGTACAACAGTCACTGAAGCATACTGCTATAGCAGGTGGTCAAGAAAGAAAATTGTATGTTAACCTTAATAGGAAGAGGATTTGAATACAGGAGCATTGATGTCTTGCTGCAGTTATACAGGGCCAAAATGAAACCATACCTGTAAAACTGTGTGCAGTTTTTCCCTCCTCATCTGAGGAAGGATGCTTTTGCTATAGAGGGAGTGCAGCGAAGCTTTACAGGACTGATTTTTGAAAAGTTGCATCAGTATGAGGGGAGATCTCATTGAAACCTAGAAAATTCTAATAGGACTACAGAGGAGCCTCAAGTATCCGAAGAACCTGGACGTAGAGTTTTTTGTTCAGTTAATCAAATTCCAGATAATCGAATGCCAGTTGACATTGTTTAGCCAAACATTGAGACCTTGCTATTTTGTCAGATAATCCAATATTTGGATAATCGAATGCTGGATAACAGAGGTTTCTCTGTATATAGTATATGTAGGATGAATATTCCTGATGGCAGGGATGTCAACAACTAAGGGTCACAGACTGCATGCCCTCTAATCGGCATGCGGCCAAGCATTCTGATGTTCTGCGCATGGTGATCTGTGTCAGAAAACCAATCACAACAGTGACTTCAGTTCCAGAGGTCACTGCCAGAAAAAGACCTTGTAGATCCTTGCAGCAAATAAGAATATTGGAGCCAACACTGGTCATATTGTAAGGATGCAGGGTAAACCATTTCTGACTGAGATGAGAATTTCTTCACCCAGAGTGTAGTGAATCTGTGGAAATCATTACGACTGAAAGCAGTTGAGATCAAAATATTGTCTGATCTTTGGAAGGAGCTGGGTATAGCACTTAGTGATCAAAGGATGTTGGGGGTGGGAAGCAGGATTAGGCTATTGAGTTGGCTGATCAGCCATTATTTTTATTATTATGAATAGTGGAGCCAGCTTAAAGGGTTGAATAGCTTATTCCTATTCTGTGATTGTGATATGGTATAAAATACCAAGAATGCTGGAAATCTGAAATAAAGATAGAAATTGCTGGAAATACTCAGCCAACCTGACAGCCTCTGGAGAAGGAAACAAGTTGGCAGTTCAGGTTGATGACCTTTTCATCAGAACCACGTTGAATACTTACAAATATTTTCAATTGTTGTTCTACATTGATAGCTAATATTGTTCTCCATTTTCTTCTTGAAAGTTGTATCCAAATCATTAATTTATTAAGTTACTTTACATTATATTCTTTATTATTATGTCATAATATGGTTATGTTATTGTGCCTAGATATTTTAGATAGTGGCAAGCCTTCTCCTGTTGAGCCTTTAATTTGGGGTTAGGAAAAAGTCCTTAGATACATTGAGAACTCCATCAAATTATCCATTTTATTTCCTTGATTTTCTCTTGACAAATGAATATTGGAGTAGTTGAAATTCCTTCCATTACTTTTTTTTAACCTAGTTTCCTTTCTTGTCTGCTTCTATTCAATGGTCTGTATGCCACACCTGTTAATTTGATTAATTCTTTATTGTTGTTCATTTCTGTCAGTGCGTATGGTTTCTGTTTTGGTCTTGATGAAAACTGTATCTCATTTTTACACTCTCATTATACATCCATAATACGTGCAGCAACTCCTTGCCCCTTTTCTTTATATCTTCTAAATATTTTGCAGCTTGCCAGGTTTTGTTCTCAGTCCTTTACTTTGTCATGCTGCAGTGATCCCTACTATTTCTGTTTTCTCTCAGCATGATTGTCTCCAGCATACCTATTTTGCAATGGACACTGTGCTTTACTATATGGACGGTTCACTTAATCTTCATTGGATAGTCTTCACTTTATAATGCACCATTGTTTTTGATTCTTTTTCGCGAATTCTTCTTTTTACTTTGGTATATTTGACCTCTCTTATTTTGTTCTTCGCTATGCTCTTTGCTGTTTTATTTATGTCAATGCTATTCACATTTCTTGTAGATGCCTCCTCATGTTTTATTGTCTAAAGTTTTTGAAGCTTCCCTACTTTCCATTTCTGTTAGAACATGGATCCCATCCTTGTCTCAGAATTGGTGCAGTGTCTCATGAAAAGGAACTCCTCTTCCCACATCAGATCTTTGACTTTGTTTCAATTCTCCTGATATGTCTTTGTGAATCTGCATCTGGGATCAGGCAATAATCCAGCCTGTATTTTTAAGTTTAAACCTAACTCTTATCACTTTCAACAGGAAATACTTCACACAGTGTGATAATAGTTTGCA